>NC_089819.1:54463538-54488538 GCF_029633855.1 Hoplias malabaricus
CCGTTTTTCTGCAGTAACAGCGTCTTCTCTTCTGGGGAGGCTATACCCTGTGTGTCAGAACATTGCTGTGAGGACTTGATGGCAGCCACGTGAACATTAACGAGGTCAGGAACTGATAGTGGACGATTGGCTCTGCGTTCCAGCTGATCCCAAAGGGACGGAATGGCCCTCCATCGCTCCGGAGGATAGTGTTCCGCTGCTCCACAGCCTGCTCCCTGAAACAAACTACTGCCAAAGGCTGTAGTCATCAGTTTGTTTCCTCACAGAAATGAACAGTACAGCGTTTAAGCCTTTATTGATGGTACATTGCCTCCTCCTACGAACCCCAGCATTGTCTCCTGCTTCTGTCCCTTTCACTCATTTCCCTCGGCGCATACAAATCAGAAATGGCCTCTCTTCCATTATCTCAGTGTAATACAATCTCTGGACGTGTGCAGTGTGTGGGATTCCACACACACACACCCTCTTCCTCATGGATGGAGGCTGATATGAATCTGTGGACAGTGGACAGTGGGCAGGACAGACATCGGACCATTTCATCAAAGCACTGAGAGTGAGAGGGGTGCTTTAGGTCTTTGTTATTTTTGCTGATGGGTTAAGCATGTCCTGCGTGCGAGTGTGTGTGTGTGTGTGTGTGTGTGTGTGAGAGAGAGAGCGAGAGTGAGGGGGACATGAAGAGGCTACGGGGGAATAATTGGACGCGCTGCTGAAATGATTGGAGTGCCCTCGATGGCCAGGGAGCTCCCACTCAGGGCTCCAAAACAAAATGAACTCAAAAACCCTGAGGAAAGTTCCGCCGAAGCCCGGAAAAACCGGCACAGGAACGTTGCGTAACGCTGTTGAAATCCGTGTGGAGGCGTCAGGTGTCATTTCTCTTGCCGTTTCTGAAATGCTTTTTGCTTCCTGCTGCTGTTCGCTTTATTAGAACACGCTTCACTGTCTTCACTCCTCTTTTCGGACTCGATTTACCTTCTTCAGCCGCAGACGGAGTGTTATATTCAGCCTTAACCCCAGTGTTCAGTAACTACTATTAACTACGTAGTGATTTAAAGGAATAGTTATGAATTATTCAGTTTCTACTATCAGTTATTCATTAACTATAATAAATGATTCATTAGGTGCTATACATTATTCACCACATGCTACGACTTATTCTTATAATCTATTAATTATTCAGTTAATTATCAGTTATCCGTTAGCTGTACAATGAATACAGCTATAAACACAGGTGTAAATTATCATCTGTGGATTGTACAGTATCTAATATCAGTTATTGATCAGCTATTAAACATTATTCAGTATCTGTTATGAATTATTTGGTATCTATGGACCTTCATCTGTTCAGTATCATTTAATATCAGTTATTAATGGTTCTGTAACAGCTCTCGGTCCTTTATTATCCACTGTAAACGATAGAGATTCTCTGGTGAATTACTGAGGACTTGATGTGAATTCAGTATCTTCCTCGAACACATTCTTCAGTGGAAAATCACCACCAAGGAGTCGGTAGGTTTTGGTCGGTGTCGTAGTTAATTAAATGCAATGGTCTCCAGCTGAAAGCGTCCGTGGCTCATCAGTAAACGCCGGTTCTGACCGGGTCCAAAGCGAGAGGGTTGAAGCCAGACTGATTCAATCAAGAAAAACAAATTGGAGTCTCATGGGGCAGAGGCTGGTTATGACACCTGTCTTCAGGACCACGTTTCAGATTCAGGACGGGAGTTCCATTCAGGTGTGTGTGTGTGTGTATGAGATACAGTGTGAGTGTGTGAGGGCTCTAAAAATGTTGCATGGCGTCTCAATACAGCACTATTCAAAATCAGAGACCCTCTTATTTTTTTATTCTGTTTTTAATCAGTTAAGTTATTAATAGAGTTCAGTGTTTAATGTCTCCACGGTTTACGTTCCTGTGTGTATTCTTGTTTAATGTACTTGTGGGGACTAAATGTGTGCCATCAAAAATTTAAGGGAAGATTAATTTATTTTTGTGTAAGTTAAAAAAAAATATGATTATATCATATAGTAATAATACTCTACGACCGATTACGAATGAAGGGGTTAAGGTCTTGAAATGACCTTTCTTTTTCTGTCCGTGGCTCTGTATCTTTTAAGGTGGAGCGGTGTGTGTGAGTAAGAAGCGACTATATTTTAAGGTGGAGCGGTGCGTGTGAGTAAGAAGCGACTGTATCTTTTAGGGTGGAGCGGTGCGTGTGAGTAAGAAGTGACTGTATCTTTTAAGGTGGAGCGGGGTGTGAGTAAGAAGCGACTGTATCTTTTAAGGTGGAGAGGTGTGTGTGTGTGAGTAAGAAGCGACTGTATCTTGTTGGTGTCTGAAGTGTAAATTGTCTGTAAGTGTTTATTCACTGTTTGAATTCCCACAGAAACCCATGTGTAACTCGAGCTGTTTAGTTTTGTAGCACTTTCCCTCTGTGTTTACTTTCATGCAGTTAGCGCTCTCCTGAATTTAGAGTCAGTTCCACCTTAAGTAATGTAATTTTCACACAGTGTGAAGTAAAATTAACATCCACAAAAATGGAGATACATGTTTTTAATTGGACAACGACAATATCTGAAAAAGCTTTAGAAGACTATTACAGTCCTGCAGGGGGTGCTAGCAGACATTTAACATTTCTGCCCCAGACTGAAGGCCTAGATCTTATCGTCTTGTTCGTCTGCTCTGTACATCACGACTGGTGTTCCATTTCATCAGTGCACTTTATAATAAAAGCTTTAAAGCACATGCGTTTTGCCGCAGCGACACACTCATCTGTGCTACTCCAGTCCCATCAGCTGCTTCAGCTTTTAGAATTCAGTCCCATTTCAGTAAACGCTGTGTGAGAGCTGGATGGTTAGTGGTCTTTTGTGAAGCTGTTTCTAATTTGCTTTTAGAGCGTCTTGTGCTCACCCGGGACCAGACTGGACAATACCTACCTCAGTCCTATGCTGAGAAAAGGAGTTTGAAAATGTCCCCAAAGCTTTTGTACGATTCCAAATGCTGCTGTGCGTCACTTTGTGGCAAATGGCGGGTTTCTAAAATGTCGTGTAACTGGCATTGTGCTGGAGCTGTAAAACCTGCTATCAGCCGCAGCAGAAGACTCTGCTGAACGTCTCCCCAACAGCAGAGAGACTCAGAAACGATGATAATTGTGTGTGTGTGTGTGTGTGTGTGTGTGTGTGTGTGTGTGCGCACTCTGTAGGGATGCTCCTGGTCGGTGATTTTCGTGGATCTGGACGCTCACAACCGCAACAGACAGACGCTGTGCTCCCTGCTGCCCAGAGAGAGTCGATCACATGTACGTCACAATAAAACTAATTTACTAACAACGTACACATCTTAGTTCTTGGTGTGAGTCTTTGGCTAATTACTTTAAAGCTAATTCATGCTCAGTAAATCCCGATGTGTGCAGGTTTCTGGGTCAGTTTACCCCAGATCTAGCCGTTCACCTGAGGTATTTTCACTGTCTGAAGCTAAATTCTTTAGTTTTTCACTGGAATACAGGGCTATTATTGCACAGTGTAATGTGAGACCACACCGATTAGCACAAGGCTAACAGCATCAGTGTTAAACTATAAATAATCTCCAGTAAAACTGAACAGTGACTAAAGAGAGTGGACCTAGCTAAACACTGTAGCTGCTGTTTAACCCTTTATTATTGTTTATGTGCAGTGTGATTTTAGCTGCTGTTATTCCCTCATATCTGTGTTTTAACTTAAATTTTTATATCTACATTTAGTTATTTAGTTATTTATATCTAGTTAAATACTTCAGTACGAAAGTAGAGTTCATTATTATTATTGTTATTTTTGTTAGAACACAGATGCTGCCCTCTTGCCGTGTATCAGTTACCCTGCCTTTGCGGTGGACGACGACGCCCTCTACAGCCAGACGCTGGACAAAATCGTCCGAAAGCTAAAGGGAAAATACGGCTTCAAGCGCTTCCTCAGAGACGGCTACAGAACGGCCAACGAGGACAAGAACCGCAGATACTACAGACCTGCAGAGATGAAGGTCAGAACCTTAACACCACTTAGCAGCCAACCATTAGCAACCACCTGAAATACCACAGTAAACACCAAGAAACACTTAAGTAACAATAAGGTGCATCTCGTGACCACTAGTGGCACAATAGCAACCACCTGAAATACCACAGTAAACACCAAGAAAGTAACAATAAGATGCATCTCGCGACCACTAGTGGCACAATAGCAACCACCTGGGATACCACAGCAAATACCAAGGGCCATTTTGCAACACATTTACGAACCACCTGTAACACCTAAGCAACTTATTGACTGCACCTAGCAAACACCTGGGATACCTTAGCAACTACCTGCACTTCCATAGCAACTGTGTAGAAACTACCTTGCAAAATTTTGAAGCCTCTTACACTGCACAATTTTTTCAGATCTTTTTTAGGAAATGCACTTTTGTAGTTAATTGAATTAAAGTTAATGTTGTGGTTACAGTACTTTACTTTTTTAATGAAAGCAGGTCAGAAATAAGTCCATATTTTCTACGTAAAGGAATGAAATGTAAAGGTGCTTACAGTGATACAGTCATAAACTTTCCAGAAAAAATGCATTGCCTTTTACATCATAACACCTGCAAACATGGGGTTATAAAAGAGGCTCTGTGTCCCGCGCTCAATAGCACAGTCCACGGTGCACAGTACTTTCAGAACCATTTAGTTTTAAGAGAGGTTTAAGGGTTAAAAGTGTTCTCTGATTGAAGCAGAGCCACACAGCTTCTTCCTCATCGCCTCCTGTTTAAGAGTCAGAGACTGACCTTCAGAATGAAGCTCAGAGATAAAGCTAACACACGGTACACGTTTCCATTTGCACTTTTTAATCCCGCGGAGATGAATGTGTTATTTCCTCTGCTCGTGTTGATGGAGAACGGAGGGAACGCGCTGATCTCGGATAAATCTCGCCTGATGGAGCTGGAGCTGAGAGGATATTAACTTTCAGCCCTAACTTCGTCTGGATCTGAGACGAGAGCGAAAGCTACTTAACACCAAGCAAATCAGTCGATTAGCTGCCGCAGCTGACCTCGCGCAATTAATGAGCTCACTTCAAACGGGGAGAAGAGAAACGGGGGAAGAGGAGGTGGTTAAAGGAAGGCCCTTGTGGTTTTCAACCTGATCTCTGTCTGCGGCGTCTGCAGGGCGCAGCCGACCGCTTCTGAGACATGGGAACGTATTCCTGCATTTAGAACAGAACAGAAATCCAGCCACGTTTAAATGTGATATCGATAGGAGGCGGTGGGGGAAAGGTGGACGAGTGCTAGACTCCGGTGAGGGGTTCTGGAGCGCTGCTGAACAAAGGCAACCCGGTCAGCCCCACACTCAGCTGTGGATGTTGAGGGAGGAGACAACAGCCCCCCCCCCCCCCCCCCCGTTTCCTTTTTTTTTATTGTAGTAATTCCACTGTAAATGTTCTTTGTCACTGTATTTCTTTTGTTCAGTGAGAAGTTGCAGTTTTGTATCGATTACAACGTTTACGATGAATTCGAGTGGAGTTTGGAAGCAAGAGACGTGTGTATGTGTGTGTTGGAGTGGGGGAGGTGTGTTAGGGGGGGGGGGGGCACTGCAGAAAAAATTGGAACCACAGGATTAACATTTAAGTATTATATATATGTTTTATTAAGTGTTCTCTCTGTGTCTGCGTGGGTTTCCTCCGGGTGCTCCGGTTTCCTCCCACAGTCCAAAAACACATGTTGGTAGGTGGATTGGTGTCTCAAAAGTGTCCGTAGGTGTGTGTGTTGCCCTGTGAAGGACTGGCGCCCCCTCCAGGGTGTATTCCCGCCTTGCGCCCAATGATTCCAGGTAGACTCTGGACCCACCACGACCCTGAATTGGATAAGGGTTACAGATAATGAATGAATGAATGTTTTATTAGCTATGATTATTGACCTTGTTCAGCTCCACCTCCTTCAGATCCTCTGCTCACTGTCTTTCATCCTCTTTCAATTTTACTTGTGTCTCATATGGTGCAAGGAAACAGTATTAACCATGTCGCCCCCTACACTTCCTGTAGTGTATTGCACTTTGTCATATAACAATAGCAGGCCCCTCCCACTGTTGCATGGACATCATGGAGAAGGTGTTTTCATGATTTTGAGAAGCCACTGATCAAAGGTTAGTGAAGGGGACAGGAAAATTGGAGGAGGGGGAAGAGACGGAGCAGTGTTTCTCCTCCCTCAACATCCACAGCTGAAGTGCCCTTGAGCTAAGCACCGAACCTGCAAATGCTCCATGGGAGCTCAAGATTTGTGTGTGGGAGTGTGTGGGAGTGTGTGGGAGTGTGTGTTCACTGCTAAATGAATTGATAAAATATCCCTTCATCATCATCTTCCACTTCTTTTCATTCTTTCACTTTTTCATTTGTTCACACCTCATTTCTTCACTTCTTTCATTTTTTAAACTTCTTTTTCACGTCTTCTTTTCATTCTTAACCTTTTTTTACCTCTTTTCCACTTTATTCTGCTTCTTTTCTAACCCTAAGTCTTCCACGTCTGTTGCTAAGTCAAGTGTATATCGTAAATGACCTTTTGACCTCTCGTACCTGCCGTGTGAAGGTACCTCAGCGTAGTTTGTTTGTTTTTGTCGCACACAGTAATCTCTTACTGCTCCTAAGTATATTTACTTTAACCTTTGTTTTAAACGTAGCCCGATCACCTGCTGTAATTCAAATCATTTCCATTTTCCCTCTGTGTTTTTCCTCTGAGAGCGTCCCGAGCTGATGCTGTGAGACAGTTATTACACTTTTATCTGTGGTTTATATGAACAGAGTGTGGTGAGGCTCTGTGGTGAATGATTAAATCTCTCGCTCGGTGATCTCTGTAAAGTGCAGCAGGAGCCTGAGGGAGGTTTTCCACTGATTACTCACCACCTGGACACTTTATTTCATATCATGGCTCTTCTACAGCTTTTATCTCTCCCAGTTAGAGCAGAATTACTCTCGGAGACCAGACGCATGTACACCGAGGGCAGGGTGCTCGTACTGAGAGAGTTCGCCTGTTCCAAAGAGTCTTCTATAAATAAGTCTCAGACATTCTTACATTCTGAAAAATCTGTCTCAGTTATCCATTAATCGTATGATGTGATGCAGTGAGTGGTGAACAATATCAATTTAACAAATGCAACTGGCTTCCAACTTGGTCACACACACACTCATGTTGAGCAAGTTGAAGTTTCTACACTAGAGGGCGCCATGTTGTTTGCGTGGAAAATAACAAACTGATGCAGATCTTTATTAATTCAAAACACAACACTGTTTCTCTCTGAACGCAGGGCTTCTGTCAGTGGAGCAGTCGTTAGGAGTTTGATTTCCTAGTTTTTCTAATAAATAACTTGTATGAATAAATGTGTTTTCTTGCAGATTTATCCACGTCACAGTTCTACTTAGTTTCACCAAAATAAATTGAAATGAGTCGACTAATGCGTAAATGTCATTAGATAATTGTTTGCTCAATACTCGAATCCCTTTAATTATCATTTCCACTATGTAACACTACACTCTCAGGAAAACAAATGTGAAACATGGTGCTCATGATTGGGTCTATGGTGAGCTGAGCTCTAATTGGTTCAGATCCATTCAGGGCTCTAGGCATAACGTATAACCGCTGCTTCAGAGCATGAGGAAGAATCACTGGAGAAAATGGACTGCTCCTTTTAAAGACAGCAGTTTTGTTTGTGTTTAACACGTAGTGGAGAGTGGTGTGTGGGCGAATCACAATGAATTGTACATTTTAACACCTTTACGATTAAAGAACGATGATTTTGTTTTTGTATTCTCTCAGTGTTAAAGCTGGGGTAGTGTTTCTAATGTCGCTGGGAGCTTGTTCCTTTCTCGTTTTCTGAGCACTGTTTGTTCTCCGTGTTTACATTTGACTACCTTTTGTTCAGTGTCATCACAACAAGTCCAAACCACAGCCGCTGTGTATTTCTTCGGTGTGAGCTGCTCGAGTCGCTCGGTCGGTCTCAGTGTTTAGGTTCTCCTCCATGTTTTCGATTAATTGCCCAGTCCCAACAACGAGTGTTTTGTGTTAACACCATATTGAGCGGTCAGCTCTCTCCGATGCGTAGCTTAAGCGTTGTGTGTTCACACTGATGCCAGTGTTGATTGTTTGTGAGTGTCTGCGTCTTCCTGGTCACTCGAGGACACTCAGTGCCCTGGGGAAGGGTCCTTTCAGTTAAATTAAGTTTTGAGCTGCAACTGTGGATTAAGTTCTCCGTCTGCGTTTGAGACCTGACGCAGATTCGGAAAGATACGCCAACGATGCGAGACCAGTTCAATTAACATCCTTTATTTCATTACGCCATGATCTCTTATCTCCACCCGCTGCTGAGATCCTCCTCAGATCGGCAGCACTGATAGAACAGTCTTAATTACATTTGGAGAACGTTGATCGACATTGTGTTCCCCGTCAGCATCAGAAACGCAGGAGGGCGGGGCTTTTCCTTCTTAGAAAACAGGCGCCAGATTCATGAAACGTATTTAGTATAATAAAGATTTTACTAATAACAGAATCTGCCACTTCTCCTACTATTAATATTATAATTAGCTACTACTAATTTAACTACTATGATTACTACTTTTGCTACTGCTTTAGCTACAGATGCTGTTAATACAAACGTTACCTCTATAGATACTACTGTTAATGCTACAACTGCTCCTGCATCTTCTGCTAGTACCACAACTTCTAATGCAACTGCTGCTTCGTATTCGTTACTGCTACAAATACTACTACAACTGCTACTAAAACTGCTGCTGCTGCTATTATTAATACTTATATTTCTACTGCTACTTCTATTGCTACGTTTACTGCTGCTAATATTGCAACCACCATATATCCCAGACTTATACCACTAGTGCAGTGTAGAAACTCCAGTTAAAACGCATGTGTGAATGGAGCCGCAAATGAGCATCTCCTGCAAAAAGTATTTTATTTAATAGCACTATTTACAAGTGATCTTGTCACAAAGCAGCTTTACAGCAATGTTAAGAAAAATAAACCCCACAATTTTACAAATCTGCACTCACTGATTCCACATGTGGATCATTTCCTGCTTTGAGAACTGATTTGACCTGGAAAACTCCGGGACATCTCTGGAGTGTGAACGGGGTTTAATACTATTGCTGCTACTACTTATAGTTAATTACTCAAGTAGTAATTAAGGTTAGTTTGTAGGAAACTATTATGGAAATCGGCCATAATATTTTAGGCAGTCCTATTTTAGACGTGGCCACGCCCCTCTGTCTGGGTTATACCTCGTGAATGTTAAAATATGGATTAATCACTTTGGTAAATAACGCTCTCTACTTTTGGTGTTAAGTGACTGGTTGCTCTTTTAAATCCTGAAGATTTCCGAACCTATGATCGTCGCCGTAAAATCATATCACCCACCGTTACATTGACCTCTGCTTTGAGTGTGTTTCAGATTGAGATTATTTTTGGAAAATGCTGGAGTATTCCTTTCAGGTTCCTCCTCAGTAGCTGCAGCTGCGTTACTGTGGTATGAATTTAACCGTAGATGATTTTATTGTGTTTATAAGTGTATCATGTTGTGAAAAGCGGCAGTGTTTTCTTGAAAGCAGCTTAGCACCAACTCAGAGAGGACTGTAGCGTTCGATTTAATTGCAGCGTGGAAATGTGCTGCTAAATACGGCAGCTTTAATTGCGGCCTCTTTCTCTCTCTCTCTCTCTCTCTCTCTCTCTCTCTCTCTCTCACACACACACTCTCTCTCTCACTCACACACACACACATTCACACGCTCTCTCAGGATTGAATCAGTGCCTATGTGGCTGGATTTGGCTGAAGATGGACTGCTCCTGTAGTCGTACTCAGGCCTCCCACACAAATACAGCTTTAGTATGTTTTCATGTTTCATTTCTGTCTGTGGGACGTGATTTTTCTCTGTTTTAAAGGGCCCTTATTACGGAAAACGGAGAATCTGACTTGTTACACAATAAAAGCATTGTTTAAATCATCCGAATGTACGTATACAATCAGTGCATAGTGCTTCAGCTACAAAAACAGTGCATTTGGAGTGAACTGCATTAGTGACGTCTTAAAACCAACAAATGATCTCACAGCTGCAGGCAGCCATTTTAAAAATGTGACTTAAATGTAGTTCTCTCTCCTGGACACAGGTTAATGTGTTTTTTTTCTGCAGGTTTTAATTCTATATCTGTTTATTTGCTGTTTAACACAAAATATTTACAAATATTCTACAAAATCATTTGGGGATTGGTTTTAAGGAGGTTTCAGCGCAGAGCTCTGTGTTGAGGGTAAATATTCAGCGCAGAGCTCTTTGGTGCGCGTCCGTCTTAAACTCACAGTAGTGAAAGACCTAAAGGATAAAGAGCAGAAGAAAAGAATGTTAATTTAAAATGAATTATGACTTGCTTCTGTAGAAGAAACCAAACACACAGCCGCTGTGGGGTGTGGACTCTTTAAACGCCGCGGATCATTTAAAATGAGTCCATCCACGTTTCACACCGCGTCTCCACAGCGCTGAGGAGTTTGATTTTAATTTGAACGTCTGGAGACGGGAGGCTGCAGTGAGGTTTAATGGAGTTTCTGCTCCACTGCTGTCTCTGTTCTCATCTGTGTGAGTGTGGGATGTGGGTGTGTGACTGTGTGGGTATGTGACAGTGGGTCTGTGGGTGTGTGTCTGGGATGTGGGTGTGTGAGTGTGTGACAGTGGGTCTGTGTGTGTCTGGGATGTGGGTTTGTGACAGTGTCTGTGTGTGTGCGACAGTGTGTATATGTGTGTGTGTGTGTTCTGGGCTCCAGATCATCTACAACACTGATGAGGTACTGAATAAGATCCCACACAGCCCTAGAGTGAGAGTGTGTGTGTGTGTGTGTGTGTGTGTGTGTGTGTGTGTGTGTGTCTGTGTGTGTTTGTATGTCAAAATCTGTGACATTGTGGGTGTGTGTGTGTATATTTGTGGGTACGTGGGTGTGTTTGTGTGCATGCATGTATCTGTGTGTATTTATGTGTGTCTGTAATATTGTGAATGTCTGTCAGTGTATATGTTGGACTGTGTGTGTGTGTGTGTGTGTATATGTTGGAATGTGTGTGTGTGTGTGTGTGTATATGTTGCAATGTGTGTGTGTGTGTGTGTATATGTTGGAATGTGTGTGTGTGTGTGTATGTTGGAATGTGTGTGTGTGTGTGTGTGTGTATATGTTGGAATGTGTGTGTGTGTGTGTGTGTATATATGTTGGAATGTGTGTGTGTGTGTGTGTATATGTTGGACTGTGTGTGTGTGTGTGTGTGTATATGTTGGACTGTGTGTGTGTGTATATATGTTGGAATGTGTGTGTGTGTGTGTATATGTTGGACTGTGTGTGTGTGTATATATGTTGGAATGTGTGTGTGTGTGTGTGTGTATATGTTGGACTGTGTGTGTGTGTGTGTGTGTGTATATGTTGGACTGTGTGTGTGTGTGTATATGTTGGAATGTGTGTGTGTGTGTGTGTGTGTGTGTGTGTATATGTTGGACTGTGTGTGTGTGTGTATGTTGGACTGTGTGTGTGTGTATATGTTGGAATGTGTGTGTATATGTTGGACTGTGTGTGTGTGTGTGTATATGTTGGAATGTGTGTGTGTGTGTGTGTGTGTATATGTTGGACTGTGTGTGTGTGTGTATATATGTTGGAATGTGTGTGTGTGTGTGTGTGTGTGTGTGTGTGTATATGTTGGACTGTGTGTGTGTGTATATATGTTGGACTGTGTGTGTGTGTATATGTTGGACTCTGTGTGTGTGTGTATATGTTGGACTGTGTGTGTGTGTGTATATGTTGGACTGTGTGTGTGTGTGTATATGTTGGACTGTGTGTGTGTATATGTTGGACTGTGTGTGTGTGTGTGTGTATATATGTTGGAATGTGTGTGTGTGTGTGTGTATATATGTTGGAATGTGTGTGTGTGTGTGTATATGTTGGACTGTGTGTGTGTGTGTATATATGTTGGAGTGTGTGTATTTTGGACTTTGTGTGTGTGTATATATGTTGGAATGTGTGTGTGTGTGTGTATATGTTGGACTGTGTGTGTGTGTGTGTATATGTTGGACTGTGTGTGTATGTTGGAATGTGTGTGTGTATATATGTTGGAATGTGTGTGTGTGTGTGTGTGTATATGTTGGAATGTGTGTGTGTGTGTGTGTATATGTTGGAATGTGTGTGTGTGTGTGTGTGTGTGTATGTTGGAATGTGTGTGTGTGTATATGTTGGAGTGTGTGTGTGTGTGTGTGTGTATGTTGGAATGTGTGTGTGTATATATGTTGGAATGTGTGTGTGTATATATGTTGGAATGTGTGTGTGTGTGTGTGTGTGTATATGTTGGAATGTGTGTGTGTGTGTGTGTGTATATGTTGGAGTGTGTGTGTGTGTGTGTGTGTGTGTGTATATGTTGGACTGTGTGTGTGTGTGTGTATATGTTGGACTGTGTGTGTGTGTGTGTATATGTTGGAATGTGTGTGTGTGTGTGTGTATATGTTGGACTGTGTGTGTGTGTGTATATGTTGGACTGTGTGTGTGTGTATATATTGGACTGTGTGTGTGTGTATATATGTTGGACTGTGTGTGTGTGTATATATGTTGGACTGTGTGTGTGTGTGTGTATATGTTGGACTGTGTGTGTGTGTGTGTATATGTTGGACTGTGTGTGTGTGTGTGTATATGTTGGACTGTGTGTGTGTGTGTATATGTTGGACTGTGTGTGTGTGTGTATATGTTGGACTGTGTGTGTGTGTATATGTTGGAATGTGTGTGTGTGTGTGTGTGTGTGTGTGTATATATATGTTGGAATGTGTGTGTGTGTGTGTATGTATATGTTGTACTGTGTGTGTGTGTATATATGTTGGAATGTGTGTGTGTGTATATATGTTGGAATGTGTGTGTGTGTGTGTATATATGTTGGAATGTGTGTGTATGTGTGTGTGTATATGTTGGACTGTGTGTGTGTGTATTTATGTTGGAATGTGTGTGTGTGTGTGTGTGTGTGTATATGTTGGACTGTGTGTGTGTGTGTATATGTTGGACTGTGTGTGTGTGTATATATATGTTGGAATGTGTGTGTGTGTGTGTATGTATATGTTGTACTGTGTGTGTGTGTGTATATATGTTGGAATGTGTGTGTGTGTGTATATATGTTGGAATGTGTGTGTGTGTGTGTGTATATGTTGGAATGTGTGTGTATGTGTGTGTGTATATGTTGGACTGTGTGTGTGTGTATATATGTTGGAATGTGTGTGTGTGTGTGTATATGTTGGACTGTGTGTGTGTGTATATATGTGTGTGTGTGTGTGTATATGTTGGACTGTGTGTGTGTGTGTATATGTTGGACTGTGTGTGTGTGTGTATATGTTGGAATGTGTGTGTGTGTGTGTATTTTGGACTGTGTGTGTGTGTGTATATGTTGGAATGTGTGTGTGTGTGTGTATATGTTGGACTGTGTGTGTGTGTGTATATGTTGGACTGTGTGTGTGTGTATATGTTGGACTGTGTGTGTGTGTATATATGTTGGACTGTGTGTGTGTGTATATATGTTGGACTGTGTGTGTGTGTGTATATGTTGGACTGTGTGTGTGTGTGTATATGTTGGACTGTGTGTGTGTGTGTGTATATGTTGGACTGTGTGTGTGTGTATATATGTTGGACTGTGTGTGTGTGTGTATATGTTGGACTGTGTGTGTGTGTATATATGTTGGACTGTGTGTGTGTGTATATGTTGGACTGTGTGTGTGTGTGTATATGTTGGACTGTGTGTGTGTGTGTATATGTTGGACTGTGTGTGTGTGTGTATATGTTGGACTGTGTGTGTGTGTGTATATGTTGGACTGTGTGTGTGTGTGTATATGTTGGACTGTGTGTGTGTGTGTATATGTTGGACTGTGTGTGTGTGTATATGTTGGACTGTGTGTGTGTGTGTATGTTGGACTGTGTGTGTGTGTGTGTGTATATGTTGGACTGTGTGTGTGTGTGTATATGTTGGACTGTGTGTGTGTGTATATATGTTGGAATGTGTGTGTATATATATGTTGGAATGTGTGTGTGTATATGTTGGACTGTGTGTGTGTGTGTGTATATGTTGGACTGTGTGTGTGTGTGTATATGTTGGACTGTGTGTGTGTGTGTATATGTTGGACTGTGTGTGTATATGTTGGACTGTGTGTGTGTGTGTGTATGTTGGACTGTGTGTGTGTATATGTTGGACTGTGTGTGTGTGTATATATGTTGGACTGTGTGTGTGTGTGTGTGTATATGTTGGAATGTGTGTGTGTGTGTGTGTGTATATGTTGGAATGTGTGTGTGTGTGTGTGTGTGTGTATATGTTGGAATGTGTGTGTGTGTGTGTATGTTGGAATGTGTGTGTGTGTGTGTGTGTGTGTGTATATGTTGGAATGTGTGTGTGTGTGTGTGTGTATATATGTTGGAATGTGTGTGTGTGTGTGTGTATATGTTGGACTGTGTGTGTGTGTGTGTGTGTATATGTTGGACTGTGTGTGTGTGTATATATGTTGGAATGTGTGTGTGTGTGTGTATATGTTGGACTGTGTGTGTGTGTATATATGTTGGAATGTGTGTGTGTGTGTGTGTGTATATGTTGGACTGTGTGTGTGTGTGTGTGTGTGTGTATATGTTGGACTGTGTGTGTGTGTGTATATGTTGGAATGTGTGTGTGTGTGTGTGTGTGTGTGTGTGTATATGTTGGACTGTGTGTGTGTGTGTATGTTGGACTGTGTGTGTGTGTATATGTTGGAATGTGTGTGTATATGTTGGACTGTGTGTGTGTGTGTGTATATGTTGGAATGTGTGTGTGTGTGTGTGTGTGTATATGTTGGACTGTGTGTGTGTGTGTATATATGTTGGAATGTGTGTGTGTGTGTGTGTGTGTGTGTGTGTGTATATGTTGGACTGTGTGTGTGTGTATATATGTTGGACTGTGTGTGTGTGTATATGTTGGACTCTGTGTGTGTGTGTATATGTTGGACTGTGTGTGTGTGTGTATATGTTGGACTGTGTGTGTGTGTGTATATGTTGGACTGTGTGTGTGTATATGTTGGACTGTGTGTGTGTGTGTGTGTATATATGTTGGAATGTGTGTGTGTGTGTGTGTATATATGTTGGAATGTGTGTGTGTGTGTGTATATGTTGGACTGTGTGTGTGTGTGTATATATGTTGGAGTGTGTGTATTTTGGACTTTGTGTGTGTGTATATATGTTGGAATGTGTGTGTGTGTGTGTATATGTTGGACTGTGTGTGTGTGTGTGTATATGTTGGACTGTGTGTGTATGTTGGAATGTGTGTGTGTATATATGTTGGAATGTGTGTGTGTGTGTGTGTGTATATGTTGGAATGTGTGTGTGTGTGTGTGTATATGTTGGAATGTGTGTGTGTGTGTGTGTGTGTGTGTATGTTGGAATGTGTGTGTGTGTATATGTTGGAGTGTGTGTGTGTGTGTGTGTGTATGTTGGAATGTGTGTGTGTATATATGTTGGAATGTGTGTGTGTATATATGTTGGAATGTGTGTGTGTGTGTGTGTGTGTATATGTTGGAATGTGTGTGTGTGTGTGTGTGTATATGTTGGAGTGTGTGTGTGTGTGTGTGTGTGTGTGTATATGTTGGACTGTGTGTGTGTGTGTGTATATGTTGGACTGTGTGTGTGTGTGTGTATATGTTGGAATGTGTGTGTGTGTGTGTGTATATGTTGGACTGTGTGTGTGTGTGTATATGTTGGACTGTGTGTGTGTGTATATATTGGACTGTGTGTGTGTGTATATATGTTGGACTGTGTGTGTGTGTATATATGTTGGACTGTGTGTGTGTGTGTGTATATGTTGGACTGTGTGTGTGTGTGTGTATATGTTGGACTGTGTGTGTGTGTGTGTATATGTTGGACTGTGTGTGTGTGTGTGTATATGTTGGACTGTGTGTGTGTGTGTGTATATGTTGGACTGTGTGTGTGTGTGTGTATATGTTGGACTGTGTGTGTGTGTGTGTATATGTTGGACTGTGTGTGTGTGTGTATATGTTGGACTGTGTGTGTGTGTGTATATGTTGGACTGTGTGTGTGTGTATATGTTGGAATGTGTGTGTGTGTGTGTGTGTGTGTGTGTATATATATGTTGGAATGTGTGTGTGTGTGTGTATGTATATGTTGTACTGTGTGTGTGTGTATATATGTTGGAATGTGTGTGTGTGTATATATGTTGGAATGTGTGTGTGTGTGTGTATATATGTTGGAATGTGTGTGTATGTGTGTGTGTATATGTTGGACTGTGTGTGTGTGTATTTATGTTGGAATGTGTGTGTGTGTGTGTGTGTGTGTATATGTTGGACTGTGTGTGTGTGTGTATATGTTGGACTGTGTGTGTGTGTATATATATGTTGGAATGTGTGTGTGTGTGTGTATGTATATGTTGTACTGTGTGTGTGTGTATATATGTTGGAATGTGTGTGTGTGTGTATATATGTTGGAATGTGTGTGTGTGTGTGTGTATATGTTGGAATGTGTGTGTATGTGTGTGTGTATATGTTGGACTGTGTGTGTGTGTATATATGTTGGAATGTGTGTGTGTGTGTGTATATGTTGGACTGTGTGTGTGTGTATATATGTGTGTGTGTGTGTGTATATGTTGGACTGTGTGTGTGTGTGTATATGTTGGACTGTGTGTGTGTGTGTATATGTTGGAATGTGTGTGTGTGTGTGTATTTTGGACTGTGTGTGTGTGTGTATATGTTGGAATGTGTGTGTGTGTGTGTATATGTTGGACTGTGTGTGTGTGTGTATATGTTGGACTGTGTGTGTGTGTATATATGTTGGACTGTGTGTGTGTGTATATATGTTGGACTGTGTGTGTGTGTATATATGTTGGACTGTGTGTGTGTGTGTATATGTTGGACTGTGTGTGTGTGTGTATATGTTGGACTGTGTGTGTGTGTGTGTATATGTTGGACTGTGTGTGTGTGTATATATGTTGGACTGTGTGTGTGTGTGTATATGTTGGACTGTGTGTGTGTGTATATATGTTGGACTGTGTGTGTGTGTATATGTTGGACTGTGTGTGTGTGTGTATATGTTGGACTGTGTGTGTGTGTGTATATGTTGGACTGTGTGTGTGTGTGTATATGTTGGACTGTGTGTGTGTGTGTATATGTTGGACTGTGTGTGTGTGTGTATATGTTGGACTGTGTGTGTGTGTATATGTTGGACTGTGTGTGTGTGTGTATGTTGGACTGTGTGTGTGTGTGTGTGTATATGTTGGACTGTGTGTGTGTGTGTATATGTTGGACTGTGTGTGTGTGTATATATGTTGGAATGTGTGTGTATATATATGTTGGAATGTGTGTGTGTATATGTTGGACTGTGTGTGTGTGTGTGTATATGTTGGACTGTGTGTGTGTGTGTATATGTTGGACTGTGTGTGTGTGTGTATATGTTGGACTGTGTGTGTATATGTTGGACTGTGTGTGTGTGTGTGTATGTTGGACTGTGTGTGTGTATATGTTGGACTGTGTGTGTGTGTATACATGTTGGACTGTGTGTGTGTGTATATGTTGGACTGTGTGTGTGTGTATATATGTTGGACTGTGTGTGTGTGTGTATATGTTGGACTGTGTGTGTGTGTATATGTTGGACTGTGTGTGTGTGTGTATATGTTGGACTGTGTGTGTGTGTATATGTTGGACTGTGTGTGTGTGTGTGTATGTTTGACTGTGTGTGTGTGTATATATGTTGGAATGTGTGTGTGTGTGTGTGTGTATATGTTGGACTATGTGTGTGTGTGTATATGTTGGACTGTGTGTGTGTGTATATATGTTGGAATGTGTGTGTGTGTGTGTGTGTGTGTGTGTGTGTATATGTTGGACTGTGTGTGTGTGTATATGTTGGACTGTGTGTGTGTGTGTATATGTTGGACTGTGTGTGTGTGTGTATATGTTGGACTGTGTGTGTGTGTGTGTGTGTATGTTGGACTGTGTGTGTGTGTATATATGTTGGACTGTGTGTGTGTGTGTATATGTTGGACTGTGTGTGTGTGTGTATATGTTGGACTGTGTGTGTGTGTGTATATGTTGGACTGTGTGTGTGTGTGTATATGTTGGACTGTGTGTGTGTGTGTATATGTTGGACTGTGTGTGTGTGTGTATGTTGGACTGTGTGTGTGTGTATATATGTTGGAATGTGTGTGTGTGTGTTTGTGTATATGTTGGACTATGTGTGTGTGTGTATATGTTGGACTGTGTGTGTGTGTATATATGTTGGAATGTGTGTGTGTGTGTGTGTGTATATGTTGGACTGTGTGTGTGTGTATATGTTGGACTGTGTGTGTGTGTGTATATGTTGGACTGTGTGTGTGTGTGTGTATATGTTGGACTGTGTGTGTGTGTGTGTATGTTGGACTGTGTGTGTGTGTATATGTTGGACTGTGTGTGTGTATATGTTGGACTGTGTGTGTGTGTATATATGTTGGAATGTGTGTGTGTGTGTGTGTATATGTTGGACTGTGTGTGTGTGTATATGTTGGACTGTGTGTGTGTGTATATATGTTGGAATGTGTGTGTGTGTGTGTGTGTGTGTGTGTGTATATGTTGGACTGTGTGTGTGTGTATATATGTTGGAATGTGTGTGTGTGTGTGTGTGTGTGTATATGTTGGACTGTGTGTGTGTGTATATATGTTGGAATGTGTGTGTGTGTGTGTGTGTGTATATGTTGGACTATGTGTGTGTGTGTATATGTTGGACTGTGTGTGTGTGTATATATGTTGGAATGTGTGTGTGTGTGTGTGTGTGTGTGTATATGTTGGACTGTGTGTGTGTGTGTATATGTTGGACTGTGTGTGTGTGTGTGTGTGTTGGACTGTGTGTTTGTGTGTGTGTATGTTGGACTGTGTGTGTGTGTATATGTTGGACTGTGTGTTTGTGTGTGTATATGTTGGACTGTGTGTGTGTGTGTGTGTGTGTTGGACTGTGTGTGTGTGTTGGACTGTGTGTGTGTGTATATGTTGGACTGTGTGTGTGTGTGTGTATTGAAGCTGTTGTAGCAGACACTGAAACTAATGAATGTTACAACACCTCCAGGAAACACAGATGACATTCACTTACTGAAGAACACAAGCCAGTCATAACATTAAAACCTGGTGTGGTCAGTAGTGTGTTTGGGTTGTGCTCGGTGACACTTCAGTGTGTGATGGTGTATTAACTCCACTGTAGCAGCAGAGAGAGCAGAACCCAGCCCCTGTTCCCTGTTAAAGAAGCAGAAACACTCTCTGCATGATTTATTGATGTGTGTGTGTGTGTGTGTGTGTGTGTGTGTGTTGACTCTGAATGACCTATGACATTCTCTCTCTCTCTCTCTCTCTCTCTCTGCAGTTGTTTGATGGAATCGAGTGCGAGTTTCCTATATTTTTCATCTACATGATCATCGACGGTGAGGCGCTGTTTGTGTTTAATCTTTTAGAAATGTCTGTCTCTACAATTCTGTAATATATTTTCTCCTCTCTTTCTCCCGCTCCTATTTTTTATGTCTCTTCTGTCTCCCATTTTTCTTCTCTTTCTCCCTGCTTCCCTTCTTCTCCAATTTCTATCTCCCCTCCCTGTCCCACTTTCTCTTTAACTCTCTTTCCTGTCTTGCTCTCTCATCTCTTTTTCACTCTCTCTCTCATCTCTCACTCTCATCTCTCTCTTTCACTCTCTCTCTATTCTCACTTCTCTTTCATTCTCTATTCTATTCTCTCCTTATTCTGTCTCTCTTCCTCACTCACACTCATATCTCTCTCTCTCTGTCTCTCTCTCTCTCTCTCTCTCTCTCATCTCTCACTCTCATCTCTCTCTCCTTATTATATCTCTCTCTCTCTCTCTCTCTCTCTCTCTCTCTCTCATCTCTCACTCTCATCTCTCTCTCCTTATTATATCTCACTCTCTCACTCTCTCTCTCTCTCTCTCTCTCATCTCTCACTCTCATCTCTCTCTCCTTATTATATCTCACTCTCTCTCTCTCTCTCTCTCTCTCTCATCTCTCACTCTCATCTCTCTCTCCTTATTATATCTCACTCTCTCACTCTCTCTCTCTCTCTCTAGGTGTATTCAGGGGAAATGCGGCGCAGGTGAAGGAGTACGAGGGACTGCTGCAGGACGTCATCTTCCAGTCTGTTGACGGTGATTTTTATGTGTTGTGCTGCTCCGATCACACATTGTGTTTTCTAAGTGAATAAGTTTATAGCTCTCACAGTCTGATGGACAGCGCTGTGGATCTGTGACTCAGAGAGAGTTTAACTTACGAACACGACACACACATCACAGCAGTCACCAGAATCTGATCTGTCCCCCGTCATCAGCGTCCAGTCCAATAAACACCGAGCCAGTCTCCTGCGGATCTAAACCAGAACCGATGATGAGCACTGTCCCGTTACTTACGGCATCTGTGTGTTTTATTTTTATTTTCACCTTCAGTTAAACTCACGGGGGGCAGCTGTGGCCTTGAGGTTAGAGAAGGGAGAATACATTCACGGCTGAAGTGCCCCTGAGCAAGGCACCTAACCCCCAAACTGCCCCCGGGTGCCGAGGTGGTCCCAGCCCCCTGCTCCGGGTGTGTGTGTGTGTGTGTTTGTGTGTGCACTGCCACGGAGGGGTCAAATGCAGAGAAGCAATTTCCCCAAGGGGATCAATAAAAGTGTTTCTTCTACTACTTCTTCAAATAAGTTGCTGTGTGTGTGTGTGTGTGTGTGTGTGTGTGTGTGTGTGTTTAATCACTAAAACGCAGGCCATGCCGTGATCCCGAAGTACTACTACGTGCCGGCGGACTTCGTGGAGGCGGAACAGAAGAAGCACGGCAGTCAGAAGCGGTTCCCGAGTAACTCCGGCCGAGACGGACTGCTGTTCCTCTGCGGTCAGGCTCTGTACAACATCGCCAAGCTCCTGGGTCAGTGTCCTGAGCCCTGAAATGTCTCATACAGAGCTCACCAGCCCAGCCGGCTCCTCCTGTGCATGTTTTAATGTGGGCCTCATGCTGTTAAAGGCCTACATCACATACAGTATTTAGTCCACAGCCCTGATGTAGAGCTCCTTGCTTTGGCAGTAATCACAAGAAACGTGGTTTAGCCCCGCCCACTAAAGGGCGGAGTTATAAGGTGTGTTACAGCTGGTAATGGCAGAGGCCATTTACATATTTCACAAACAAAAGGACAGTAACGGACGTTCGGTTCTCTTTCTTCTCCGTTTTTACTCAGTGCTCTTATTTCTCCGCGCTCGTTGTGTCTGTTTTGCTGAGTTTAACCTCGTCTTTGCCCTCTCACATAAACACGGGTCCAGGGCTGTGATTGGACAGACTCAGACGAGGGGGTGTAAATTTTTGGAAAAGTGTTGAATATGTTCTTTTAAAGAAAGGTAATGTTTGAATGGGTTCGACCTTTACCTTCAGTTTTGTTTTGCTTCAGTGACTTGTGAAATAGTCCTCAACTGCACCAAAGTAAAATATAAATAAATGAATAACTCTGTGTTAAAACCAAGCTGTTGTGAAGTTAGAGACATGCGCGGTTCGTGTGAATTCGTCCTGGAGGGATGTGCATGATAACAGTGTGTTTAATTAGAGGGTTTTGTCCTCTCTGCTCTGCAGTGGACGGCCTGATCAGCCCAAAAGACATCGACCCCATCCACCGCTACGTCCCTCGACAGGATCAGAGGAACGTCAGCATGAGATACTCCAACCAGGTCAGCTCTGATTTATTTACACCGCGGTCCGCTCCGTCCTCACGGAGCTATAACATTATTCACAGCAGACAGTTTTTTGTAGTTGGCTCACTATCCCAGAAATGATTGTGATAAATTATTATTATCATTTTACGACCGTGTTATTCCACTGATTTATTAATGATATAAGATCAAAATAATGCTGTCACACACTTTTAAAGAGCAGTGAACGTTTCGCAATAAAGACATTTTTAAGAATATCAAACATCGGAATATGGTGGAACGGTGGTGCAGTAGGTAGTGTCTCTGTCATAGCTCCAGGGCCCTGGAGGTTGTGTGTTCGAGTCCTTCTCCGGGTGACTGTTTGTGAGGAGTGTGGTGTGTTCTCCCTGTGTCTGCGTGGGTTTCCTCCGGGTGACTGTCTGTGAGGAGTGTGGTGTGTTCTCTCTGTGTCTGTGTGGGTTTCCTCCGGGTGACTGTCTGTGAGGAGTGTGGTGTGTTCTCTCTGTGTCTGTGTGGGTTTCCTCCGGGTGACTGTCTGTGTGAGGAGTGTGGTGTGTTCTCCCTGTGTCTGCGTGGGTTTCCTCCGGGTGACTGTCTGTGAGGAGTGTGGTGTGTTCTCTCTGTATCTGCGTGGGTTTCCTCCGGGTGACTGTCTGTGAGGAGTGTGGTGTGTTCTCCCCGTGTCTGCGTGGGTTTCCTCCAGGTGACTGTCTGTGAGGAGTGTGTATATAAAAGAGTAATGAATAAATAAATATTGATGCAGTAGTTTAACTAAACTAATAATGAATTCAGGTTCTGAGGTTAATCGAGATATCGACACGGCTCTAGTTCCTCGAGAGTCTGCAGATTGCACTGAGAGGATCTTCACCCTGAGCTCTCTACTGTAAATGTCCTGAAGTGAGCCGCAGTGACCACTCCAGTGGCTAGGAGTCGAGTGCTCAGCCTCTAATCTCCCTCTGTGTGTTTCCTGTTTGATGATGATGTCCAGAACACAGCGGGACACACCACACACACACACACACACACACACACACACACACACACACACACACACACACACATATCCATGAACACAGTTCCTTTCATCAGCTTCACAGGGCTGTTCACACTTGAAGACTGAGTTCTACACACACACACACACACACACGCACACACACACACACACGGTGTAGCATAACTCTTCTCGAGCCATGGTATGTCTTAGATTTATAAGGAGATATACAGTTGTCATAATATATTCATATTTACATAAACTGACCGAAAGTTTGCGGACACGGCTCACCCTACGTTTCTCCTCAAAAGAAAGGCATTAATTCAAAGTTTGTTCTTTTTTTGCTGCAGCAGCAGCTTCTACACTTCTGAAAAAACGCTTTGCACTTCATGTTGGAAAATGATTGTGAGGATTTGATGGCATTAGTGAGGCATTACATTTACATTTACATTTATGCATTTGGCAGACGCTTTTATCCAAAGCGACTTACAAAAGAGGATCTAACATTCGAACTACAGCACAATTTATACAACATACCTTACATTGAGTGCAGTACGCCAGGAAGTAATAAGTGCATTAAAGAAATACATTCAGTGCAAAAGATACTCTCGGAAGAGCTGGGTTTTCAATGATTTCTTGAATGCAGAGAGGGTTTCTGTTGCTCTGATGGTGCTTGGAAGCTCGTTCCACCAGCGTGGTACCAGAGAGGAGAACAGCCTCGACTGACCTGTACGGGGGGTTGGTCGTGTTAGTAGGCGCTCCTTTGAGGAACGGAGAGGGCGGGCGCTAACGTATGGTTTTAAGAGTCTATTGAGGAAGATGGGAGCAGAACCAGTGAATACTCTGAAGGCCATCCTTAGTGATTTGAATTTGATGCGAGCAGCTAAGGGTAGCCAATGCAGCTCAACTAATAGGGGCGTGACATGTGCTCTTTTGGGTTTGTTGAAGACCAGGCGTGCTGCCGCATTCTGGATCATCTGTAGCGGTCTCACAGCACAGACCAGAAGACCTGTCAGGAGGGCGTTGCAATAGTCTAGACGGGAGATTACTAACGTCTGAACGAGGAGCTGTGTTGTATGTTGATTTAGGTACGGCCTAATCTTCCTTATGTTGAATAAGGAGAAGGTCAGCTGGTCATCAACCATGACACCTAGGTTTCTTACAACCTTGGTGGGAGACACTGATAGGGACGAACATTAGTTCGGGTCCTCGGCTGGATTGGGTTTGTGTAAAACTGATAAAAAGGATGATTGGACAGACATTAATCTTTTCTTTTTTTTATCCACTTCAGGTTACTGTAGAACTCTTCGTGTTTCATGGTATTACATGGTCTCTCTCTCTCTCTCTCTCTGTCTCTCTCTCTGTCTCTCCCTGTCTCTCTCTCTCTCTCTCTCTCTCTCTCTCTCTCTCTCTCTCTCTTTATATATATATATCTCCCTGTCTGTCCTTTTCTCTCTCTGTTTTTCTGTCTCTGTTTCTCTCTCTTTCTCTCTCTCTCTCCCTGTCTGTCTGTCTGTCTGTCTGTCTGTCTGTCTGTCTGTCTGTCTGTCTGTCTGTCTCTCTCTCTCTCTCTCTCTCTCTCTCTCTCTCTCTCTCTCTCTCTCTCTCTCTCTCTCTCTCTCTCTCTCTCTCTCTCTCTCTCTCTCTCTCTCTCTCTCATTCCCTCCCTCTCTCTGTCTCTCCCTGTCTCTCTGTGACTCAGTGAACCTCAGGGACACTCAGAGCGCTCTTTGAAAGTAAACACTACAGACGTTTGTGGTGTTGTTGTTGTGTAATTATTTGTGATCGTAGACCGTACTACGCCATCTGTGGCAGTGAACACACACCCAGAGCGGCGGGCAGCCGTCACCGGGTACAAGCCCCGTACTCAACCGTTAGGCCAAGGCTGCACCTTTTAGGGTTAAATACCTCCAACACATGGATTCCAGGTGAGAGCGGCAGTGGAGGATTAAACATCTGTATCATTAAAACATCAGCCTTTAGGACCTTTCTCCTGACAGAGGTGGCACACAGCAACCTCACAATAAACACCTTGTCTCCTGCCTCACCTTTCTGGCTCAAAAAGACAGTTTTACAGCGTTGTACATGTCCTCTCCTGGTTAGAAAGGCTCGTGCCTTGTGCCGGAGCGCTCCGGGTGTGTTATTAAACCCACGGGGACCTGGAGGATTGTGTCAGGTGTGGCATTCGGTTTAAAGAACCTTCGGAAGAGCGGCCCACAGCTTTCTCCCCTCGTTTCAATGAGATAAGAGCCAGGAATCATTCAAATAACGCGTTTATTGAGTTTGTGCTGAGCTCCTCAGC
>NC_089819.1:54491038-54507837 GCF_029633855.1 Hoplias malabaricus
TTTTTTGCAAGATCACGATCTCTATTTTATCACGGCTCTTTTTCGTGCTGGTTTTTAACCTCCTGACAATTTTATGAAGTAATGTTACTGAAAAGCCTTCAGAATTTTTAAAGATATTGAAGTGGAGCAGCATGTAGTGTCTCTGTCACAGCCCCAGGGTCCTGGAGGTTGTGGGTTCGAGTCCTGCTCCGGGTGACTGTCTGTGAGGAGTGTGGTGTGTTCTCCCTGTGTCTGCGTGGGTTTCCTCCGGGTGACTGTCTGTGAGGAGTGTGGTGTGTTCTCTCTGTGTCTGTGTGGGTTTCCTCCGGGTGACTGTCTGTAAGGAGTGTGGTGTGTTCTCTCTGTGTCTGCGTGGGTTTCCTCCGGGTGACTGTCTGTGAGGAGTGTGGTGTGTTCTCCCTGTGTCTGTGTGGGTTTCCTCCGGGTGACTGTCTGTGAGGAGTGTGGTGTGTTCTCCCTGTGTCTGTGTGGGTTTCCTCTGGGTGACTGTCTGTGAGGAGTGTGATGTGTTCTCCCTGTGTCTGCGTGGGTTTCCTCCGGGTGACTGTCTGTGAGCAGTGTGGTGTGTTCTCCCTGTGTCTGCGTGGGTTTCCTCCGGGTGCTCTGGTTTCCTCCCACGCTCCAAAAACATACGTTGGACTAATAAGTTTTGAACTGTTGTTGTTTTTCTTTACTAGTCCTCTTTACACAAACATGATGATTACTAGCGAGTGGACTGACGGAAAGACTCTAATTTGGTCTTGTTTTGAAGTGGACAGCGCTGGTGTGCTGTGTGTGGGGGGGCTCTTCAGGCTTTGTGGTGCCACTTTCTTTTTTCTTTTTGTGAGGAAAAGATCTCATGTATGGAATAACGAATTATTTCAGTTTTAATTCAGTAGTCGTAGATTTTAGAGTAGTGACTCCGCCCATTCGACTAATGTGTATTAGATACACAGTATATAAACAACTTATGAGAACTGTAGCGAACTGAATGTGCATGAACACGCTCCATCGATCGCCCTGTGATGGTGGTGTGCCGTGGACAGATTCTGATCTCGTTCTATTGCACAGCTCTACCTTTACGTCATATTTAAAATGATATGTTTTTTGTTTGTTTTCCCCTGAATGGTGTCTGATGGCGTCTAGCGATTCTCGCTGACTCTGAAACTGTAAATCTCTGCACTCATCAATAACCGGCGCAAGTTGATTATCATCTGTGTGTTAAGTTAATCAAGCCACAAATATGTCTTTTCATAAAAATACATCATTATTCTTCAAGGAGCTCGTTAGGAAAGGCTAATTATGTGTCTGTAAATCGCTGTGTCCTCAGTAAGGTAATGAAATGAGAGATAATTACAGTTAAGGAATCCCTCGGTAATAAACTGTGGAGTTCAGTCATTAGACTTACAATAAAACACATCAGAAGGATCATATGCGTGATAATTTGCATAACATTTGCATAGTTTAAGTTTGTAGACCTATTGTATCAACCAGACGTCCATTGCAGCCATACGCTACACTAAACTACACTGCACTAAACTACACTACAATACACTAAACTAAACTACGCTACACTAAACTACACTGCACTAAACTACACTACAATACACTAAACTAAAATACGCTACACTAAACTACAATACACTAAACTAAACTACACTACATTAAATTACACTACACTAAACTACACTACATTACATTAAACTAAACTAAACTACACTACAATACACTAAACTAAACTACGCTACACTAAACTACACTACAATACACTAAACTAAACTACACTGCACTAAACTACACTACATTACATTAAACTAAACTAAACTACACTACAATACACTAAACTAGACTGCACTGCACTAAACTACATTACACTAAACTACACTACATTACATTAAACTAAAGTAAACTAAACTACACTACAATACACTAAACTAAACTACACTGCACTAAACTACACTACATTAAATTACACTACACTAAACTACACTACATTACATTAAACTAAAGTAAACTACACTACAATACACTAAACTACACTACATTAAATTACACTACACTAAAGTACAGTACACTAAACTACACTACATTAAATTACACTACACTAAACTACACTACATTACATTAAACTAAACTAAACTACACTACAATACACTAAACTAAACTACGCTACACTAAACTACACTACAATACACTAAACTAAACTACACTGCACTAAACTACACTACATTACATTAAACTAAACTAAACTACACTACAATACACTAAACTAGACTGCACTGCACTAAACTACATTACACTAAACTACACTACATTACATTAAACTAAAGTAAACTAAACTACACTACAATACACTAAACTAAACTACACTGCACTAAACTACACTACATTAAATTACACTACACTAAACTACACTACATTACATTAAACTAAAGTAAACTAAACTACACTACAATACACTAAACTACACTACATTAAATTACACTACACTAAAGTACAGTACACTAAACTACACTATGTTTAACTACACTATATTACACTAAATTACACTACATTAAACTACACTATATTACACTAAATTACACTACACTAAACTATAGTACATTACACTAAACTACAGTACACTATACTACACTGCACTGTATTACATTACACTAAACTACACTACACTAAACTACGCTGCACTTAACTACACTACATTAAACTACACTATACTACACTAAACTACATTATAGTACACTATAGTATATTACACTGTATTACTATATATAAACTATAGTATATTACACTGAACTGCACTACACTAAACTACAGTACACTATACTACATTAAACTACACCATACTACACTATACAACACTGCACTAAACTGCACTACACTAGACTATACTACATTAAACTACACTAAACTACATTAAACTACACTACATTAAACTACACTACATTTAATTACACTAAACTACACCACATTAAACTACAGTACACTATACTACATTAAACTACACCATACTACACTATACAACACTGCACTACACTAAACTAGACTATACTACATTAAACTACACTACATTTAATTACACTAAACTACACCACATTAAACTACACTACACTAAACTACACTATACTAAACTACACCACATTAAACTACACTACATTAAATTACACTACAGTACACTACACTACATTGAACTACGCTAGTGGAACAGTGTTCTCTGAAGTGAAGGGGTGGTGTCTGTGACCCACAGCTAATCTTCCAGCATCAACACCTGACTTGACTAATATTTTTGAGGTTGAAAGCCATTAAATCCTCACAGAAATGTTCCAGCGTCTAACGTAAAGCCTCCTCAGAGGAGTAGAGATAATTAGTGTGGCTTTAGAGAAACACAGTGTCTGTTAATTACCTCAGTTTCAGAGAAAACACTGGATTAACAACGTACTGTATATCAGTTAAATTATGAATAAAAACACTCAGGGAATCCATCAATATTTCACTAAAGTTTATAAATTCACACTTGCGCTCTCTCTCTCTGTCTCTCTGGCTCTGTTACGCGCACACACACACACACACACACACACTTAGTGGTATATGTTCGTGTCATTCTACCAAGCTTTGAAACTTCCTTTTATAGCTGAATCATTGTGTGTGTGTGTGTGTGTGTGTGTGTGTGTGTGTGTGTGTGTGTGTACATTTATAAACTTATGAGCTCTGAAAAGGTTAGTGAAAAATTTCCTAGGACATCTTGTTCTGATGGTCGTCCCTCAGTCTTTCTCTCTCTCTCTCTCTCTCTCTCTCTCTCTCTCTCTCTCTCTCACTCACACTCACACACACACAGTTCTTATTGCTCTCGTAAGGTCTGAAGGTGAGAGAACTTCAATTGACCATCTCCATCAGAGGAGACACAAACAAACCACTTCAGAGAGAGAGAGAGAGAGAGAGAAAGAGAGAGAGAGATAAAGGGAGAAAGGCTGAAGGAGGGACATGAGCTGAATGAGAGTGAAACTGCAGCAGAGCTGAATGTCCTCCAACTCCGTAAACTTTCGCCTGTCTCTTAAATCATTAATGTTGCTCTGGAGCAGCTGCACATTGAGCTGCAGTCACTGTCCAATGCCAAGTGAGAGCCAGAGGGCTCTGTAATCTCCAGCACTGGGCTGTGGATCAGTGGAACTGTGTTCTGTGGCGTGATGGGTCTCCATCCAAGACCTTCCATAGAGTTAGAGTGGTGTCTTTGACTCAGGTCTAATCCTCCAGCATCAACGCCAGTGTTAATTTTGGCAGCTTTAGTCTTAGTCTTAGTCTTAGTCCCTTTGGGTACCACCTTAAAATAAGACTACACTTATAAAGGTTCACAAATGGATTCAAAATCTGTTTAATAAATGGTTATTAATTGAGTAGTAAACACCTTAAAGGTCATTAATCATTTGTAACACAGATAAAAAGGGAAACGGTGACCTCTTTTCGTCTCATGGAGAAAGTGTCAGAACTCACTGAGAATGTGGAGGTAAAGAATAGACTCAGACATTAGAATTTAATTTTAGTCATTTCACAGATTAAAGTGCACCACATTATCATCAGCGTCTAAAAAGACACTCTATCAGTGGTTAATTGATTAAACTTTTAATCAATTAAAATAGTTAAACTAGTTGTTAAATAGTTAAACGTAGTAACAGATTTGTGCTGGAGGTGACGGGGTTAATGTCGACTGTGTTCTCCCTGTGTCTGCGTGGGTTTCCTCCGGGTGCTCCGGTTTCCTCCCATGCTCCAAAAATACACGTTGGTAGGTGGATTGGAGACTCAAAAATCTCCGTAGGTGTGTGTGTGTGTGTGTGTGTCGCTCTGTGAAGGACTGGTGCCCCCTCCAGGGTGTATTCCCCGCCTTGGGCCCAATGATTCCAGGTAGGTTCTGGACCCACCGCGACCCTGAACTGGATAAGCACTTACAGATAATGAATGAATGTGGGTTCACTTTTTGGCAAAAAAGCAGGTCACTGTTCCACTTTCTATCTGTGTGTTATAACTGAGTATTAATTATTTTAAAGCATTTATAACTTAATTAATAACATTAATAAACAGATTGTAAACCTTAAGTATAGTCTAATCCTAAGTGGTACCATCCTTTGACTAAAATTAGTATTTGAGGCTAGTTTATTCATTTAATTGTTAGTTAAAACCTGGTCATGTTTTATGCCACTTAAAGACTTTAGAGGGTAATATTTAATACTTAAATAGGGTTCATTTAATAACACATTAACATCCTTATTTAAAGTATTTGTCTGATATTTGTCTTCAAATATATCCTCAGATATTCGACTCCTCTACTCCGCCCCGTTTTTATTTCCTTGCAAATTTCACTTTTTTTGTTTAGCTTTTTTTCATTGACCAATATTGCAAAACATTTCTTCTTAATTACGATTGATTATTTACAACATTAACAAATATGACCTCACTGATGTTTGTGCCTGAATGCCATCGAATCCTCACAGCAATGTCCTCATTTCTTTTGTACATCCTTCTGAGAAAATTAGAAGGTGTTACTGGAGCAGAGGAGAAAACTGACTCACTTTCAGTGAAATAAAGAGCCAAACAATGTCATCAAACCTTAGCCTTAAGTTACTTAGTGCAGTTTCTGCTGTGCTGAGCTCAGAGTAGCAATGTGAGGTTCTGTTCACCAAATCACATCTCAGTAGATCATCACAGTGGTTTCGAAGCTGTAATATTAAGGTGATACATTACCCAGTGTTGCTTTAAGGAAAGGATTTAGATGTTGGAACATTGCTGTTAGGATTTGATTGCAACAGTACGTGTGTGTTTTGGTTTGGGTGATTTACAGATGTTAGCGATCATGAACACAGCATATTAATACGGTTTAAGTCCCCTATTGTTGTCACCATGGTTACTATTCAATTACAAAGAGCCAGAGTGTGTTTGAAGTTTGAGTTACATTTAAATGTTGCACAAAAACGCTGTCAAAGTTTATTGGTACACACCTAATAGCAGCATTCACTCATTCACTATAAACTTCTGACACAGTGTGTTTACCCTTTGTTTACAGCATTGTTTTTCCTTTCACTGCTGTAATCCTTCACTGCACTGACGTGCTCCTCTCTCTGGTGCCTCTCTCCAAAGATTCATTGTTTGTCCCCTGCTCAGTTCCAGTGATTAATAACGCTCATCAAGCCGAGTGTGTGTGAGACTGCCGGCCAGTTGGTGTGTGTCCAGCGATGGGCAGCGTTCGCTATGACAAAGTGTTCTGAAACGATCGGGCAGTGCTGAGATGGAGCAGAAAGGACCATCGCTCGTGTGCACGTCCCTTCCTCGGCCAAAAACACACACATTAAAGCTCCTTTTATCCGAGGGGCTGCGGAGGGCCCGTTTAGAGCTGATGATCGCAGCAGTTCGGCTTCGGTTCTAATGAGAAGGAGCCTCCTCCTTCACTCTAATGTGATTAAGTTCTCTCCAAGGCAGTAGGAAGCGCAGGGCTACAGCGGCACAAACACTGACTCAGACGCTTCCAGGCAGACACACGTTGCCTTTATGCCGCTTTAAAGTTGGGGGGAGGTGGGGTCCGGGACCTGGAGCAGTGGGTATTCATCATTTCTCCATTAGCGTCCGTTAAAGTTCAGAACATAGGGTCAGTATTTCATACGAGGATCTGTTCCGGCGAGAGTCAGAGAAAACGAAAAGGGAAAGTGCTTTGAGTGTTTTATAAAAACATTGTAGAAATATGTCATTTAAAGCACAAAGTCTGTAAATGTGAGTGTGTGAGGGACTGGGTGAGTGTGTGAGGGACTGGGTGAGTGTGTGAAACTGTTCACAGGTGTGTGAGGGACTGGGTGAGTGTGTGAGGGACTAGGTGAGTGTGTGAGTGACTGGGTGAGTGTGTGAAACTGTTCACAGGAGTGACTGGGTGAGTGTGTGAGTGACTGGGTGAGTGTGTGAAACTGTTCACAGGTGTGTGAGTGACTGGGTGAGTGTGTGAGGGACTAGGTGAGTGTGTGAGTGACTGGGTGAGTGTGTGAAACTGTTCACAGGAGTGACTGGGTGAGTGTGTGAAACTGTTCACAGGTGTGTGAGTGACTGGGTGAGTGTGTGAAACTGTTCACAGGTGTGTGAGGGACTGGGTGAGTGTGTGAGGGACTAGGTGAGTGTGTCAGTGACTGGGTGAGTGTGTGAAACTGTTCACAGGAGTGACTGGGTGAGTGTGTGAGTGACTGCGTGAGTGTGTGAAACTGTTCACAGGTGTGTGAGTGACTGGGTGAGTGTGTGAGTGACTGCGTGAGTGTGTGAAACTGTTCACAGGTGTGAGGGACTGGGTGAGTGTGTGAGGGACTGGGTGAGTGTGTGAAACTGTTCACAGGTGTGAGGGACTGGGTGAGTGTGTGAGGGACTGGGTGAGTGTGTGAGTGACTGTGTGATGGTGTGAAACTGTTCACAGGTGTGAGGGTGTGCGTGACTGGGTGGGGGTGTGAGTGAATGGGTGACTGTGTGCGTGACTGGGTGAGGGTGTGAATATACCAAAGAATGTAAATGCTTTGAGTGTCTACGAACGCTCTGTGGAAGTGGAAGTGTAAATAACTAAAAAAGGAATTGTGTTTATTGTGTGGAGTGTGACACAGTAAACACTGGAGATTATACTTTAACTGTTGGAACTGTATATTAGTAAGAATTAAATATTGAAGTGCATTTGAGACTAGGCACACTGGTCCCACTCATTAATAATAATAATATTAATAATCTGATGTTCAAAACCTAGTCTGAGTTTAAATAGAAACATATTTCATTGATTAAATTCACTGAGATGAGCAGCAGAAGAGCCTTATGATGTGTGTGTGTGTGTGTGTGTGTGTGTGTGTGTGTGTGTGTGTGTGTGTGTGTGTGTGTGTGTGTGTGTGTGTGTGTGTGTGTGTGTGAGAGAGAGAGAGAGAGAGAGAGAGAGAGAGAGAGAGAAAATTAGCGCTTCATTATGTCTCAATCAGGTCTCTCTGACAAAAGGAACATCTGGAATGTACGTGCTGTTCTCACACACACACACACACCACATGTGCCTCCTCATTTTTTTACAGCTGTAATTTAGGGAACATTGGCAGTTTATTACCTCAACACCCTCCTGGCCAATTTATCGGAAACCCCCCTGCTGCTGCTGTAGCGGTGGAGACTGGAGAATGGAGCACACAGCGGCTCTTACACTGATATTTTTGGACGGTGGACTACTGTCAGCCTCGCAGCACCTATGACATGTACAAGCCCAGCACACACACACACACACACACACACACACACTCTGTCAGTGTCACTGCTGGACTGAGAATAGCCCACCACTCTAATAACATCTGGACCATGGCCCCGCCGTCAGAGGCTGGTGTTTGAAATGAAGTGAACAGTAAAAATACAACGGTTGTGTTTCCAATAAAGTGGCCACTGACTGGAAATAATCAGTTGTTTCCAATAAATTGGCCAGGTAACACACTGTTTGTATAAGGTTGAAGATTTTATAAAAGTGACTAATACCTGCATTGTGTTCAGGGTTGATTTCTCACAGCTCCCTAGCGCCACCATCAGGGTTTCAGAGTAAATCCACTGCCTTTAGGAATACACCTCCATAACTTTTTTGGACACACACACACACACACAAATACAGAGTCTCACACACACACACACACACACACACACACACACAGAGTCACACAATGCTTCTCTATGGGAATATTATCACTGACGGCCTTTCAGACAAGACTCGGCCCCTAAAGCCGCTCCGCTCCTCGGCTAAATATAAATTGATTTTTTTTTTCGCCTCCACACTCTTCTCGTGTCATAAGGATTGCCGGCTAAACCTAATATATCTGCGCTCCGCCGAGAGAGAGAGAGAGAGAAGGGGGGGACGATGTGTATCAGATTCACAGCAAGGCTTCTTTCAGCTTTTACAATTACCCTCCAACCCCCAGCAATCCGATCCTCACCTGTTTCAATCTCTTAAAGGTGATTGTAGCCGAGGCTTACGCTGTTGCATAGGGAGCCCCTCTCTCTACAGCCTCTACGCTCTTTTAAAGCTGTGGCCGAGGAACGTCAGCACTTTTTTTTTGCAGCTTACACAGGTTTTTTCCCTCCTCCTCTCCATCTCTCCATCTTTTCTCTCTCTCGTTCCACGGCACTCTCCTGACGAGGCACTTTATGGAGTGAAACGCTCCGAGTTAAAGCTTCTAACAGCTTCCAAAACTGGTCCCAGGCCAGCATCTTTCAGCGTCTGCGAAGAGCCTCGCTCGCATCGCGGTGCGTTCTCGCGGAGAGCCTTTTCTCTGACAGCCGCGACGCCTTAAAGGAGGTTTGAGCACTTTAAAGACGCTGTGTGTTTGTTTGTGTGGAGAGCGGCTCTGATCTGATAAGAGTCTGTGCCTCGTGGTGCTGTAGCTAAACACATTAGAGGTGGAGATGTGTTTAGAGCCGTCTCTGGGATGCCGTGCTCTCTTCTCCATGTCTGACATCTTCCAGTGGAAGCCAATCAACTCCGAGAAAACACCCAGGGCCACAAAGAGCTGAAGAAACCAATTTAAAGCCACAGTTTGGTCCGACAATCTAATTTTCACAGTCTCTATCTTTTCTTGTCCTGGACACATTTGGAGACTTTTTAACTGCAGCTGTGAGAGGTTAGAGGAACAGTTCACAGAGAAGTCAAACTGGCATCATTTCACACATTATTTTACACTTATTCCAGATGTGGTTCTTCAGACGTGACGTATTTGGAGTCAGAATGTTTGGAACCAAAGCTGTGAGGCTAATGTTGCTAACAAACACTGGAAGTCAGTAGTCACCCGATTAGCGCAAAGATGCATCTCCATTACTTCTTGATTATGATCTCAGGTCGTAATAAAGTCTCAGAGGTGAGTCAGTGTTGTTTTAGGACCAAAAGAAATCTTTTACACCGGTGTTAATGGAACCGAGGATACGTCACCAACAGGGGGCGCTCCACAGTGGCAGTAAACGGAAGTGAGACGACGGCGGAGCGTTTGTGCTGTTGTTACAGACGTTTGTTTTTCACCAAAAAGAGAGACTACGCTTGCTCTTTGTGGGTGTCGCCGTTGCTCCTCGCGTTTGGGCTGAAAACCCTGCTATTCTTTAGTTCCCGTTACAAACCAACTCTTCAGCTTCAAAATTAGGTTCACGAACCGGACCTGAGCCCACTCCACATCGACGTGTGACTCACTGACTCGGTGCCTGTGTTGGGATTTGTGAAGAACTTCTTACGGAGCGTGAACTTCTGAGATTTTTATACAATTTGAGACACAAACTGCAAAAACAAAGGAGGCCTCTCGCTTCTTTTTTACAGAGATAGACAACGCGGTACAATGGTTTTATTGTGGCCAACTGCTTAAAATCATATTCTCCTATTGTTTGTTAATTTTTACCCTTGAGACTTCAACAGAAAACTAAAGAAGCAAAGCCCAAACGTGTCTCGGCCGCGAACCCGTGAATATATTCAGGACAAAGTGCTAACAGAAGGCGAATGACTATGGTCCTTATCCACGGAAAGCGAGTCTTTCTTCTTTTACGTCATTAAACAGACGTTATACTGACCCCTAGAGGTCTGGGTGTGTCAGAGATCCTGTACTAAGCCTATGGCCTCCCCCATGTGGATGACCCACTCTATGCAACATAATCAGTTCACTCAGAGACAAAGCAGTTTGATTCTTCTCACAATTAAAAAATACGCAAAAATTATTAAATAATCAACTGAAAGATGTTGTTAATTTTTTGGTGGTGAAATTGACCAGTTGCTTATTTTGAAGTGAGTAACTGTCCAGTGTCCAGCTCTGAGACGACTGCACGTATGCGACGGTTTATTTTCGGAAAGCAGGCTAATGTAGCGCATCTTTTATTCAGAGCGTGTGTTCGCGTACTCAATAATGCAAATGAGGTTCTTAATCTCCGCGCGCACGACAGCTGCCCACGACTTCAGAGCGTCTGAGCCACGAGAGCCGCTCTGAGCTCGTTTACTTAAACTTTGTTGGTTATTTTGTGGCTAGGTTCGGGATTAGATTTAGAAAAATTATAATAATTTACACACACACACATACTTAGTTGTTGCTGTGCATACTTTCTTACCCCTGTCCACCCCTGTTCTTTAATGACTAGGACCCCCACCGGACCACCACCAGAGCAGGTGAGACTGGAGTGGTGAATCATTCCCAGTCCAGACACTGAGGGGTTTAAAAACTCCAGCAGCGCTGCTGTGTCTGATCCACTCTACACCAGCACAACACACACTAACACACCACCACCACGTCAGTGTCACTTATTGGTGTATCGGTATTGGTGCTGCAGACAATTATGATGTAGCTCCGTGTGCTGAAATACAGTTTGCAAACACACTTCTGAGTCAAAGCACTGCTCATTGGTTTCTATTGCTCTGTGATTGGGTCAGTGTTCGGTTCTGAGCGAATCACGGGGAGTCACTTCATTTTTAGTAACAGTTTAGAGAAAGGGACATCGCTCCTGATGCTTCAGACAGTAATAACTCTCATTAAATCCTTAGTTAATGTCATTATTAATCATTAAATAATGAAAACGAAAAAGAACTAGCATTAATTAGTAATTCTTGGGGTTTTATGAAATCTTAAAATAACATTTGTTCGGGTTTCTGTCACTAATTAATGATTAATTGTGACTTTTACTAACGATTATTACTTTCTTATCACTTAAAACTCTCTTATGTTTCATTCATTCATTCATTCATTCATTGTCTGGGACCCTTATCCAGTTCAGGGCGGCGGTGGGTCCGGAGTCTCCCCGGAATCACTGGGTGCAAGGCAGGGACACACCCTGCAGGGGGCGCCAGTCCTTCACAGGACATTTTCAGTTTCTTCAACAAAAAAAGGACCTGAAACTGAAGCCGTGTGGACAGTGAAGAGTTTATTGGGAAAAAGCTGCAGAAGACACTTCTCTGTGTTTTTGTAAACACCACAACGCAGCAGATTCCCACGTTGTCCACAGCGCCCCCTGGCAGCCGTAGAATGTTAAAGCTGATGCTGGGAGGTGTGTTTCCTGTGAGAGAGGTTTTCTGGAGGATTCCATGTTCAGTTTTAAGTTCAGCTCACACTCTGTTCTCTCCAGTGTTTCAGAGGAATTTCAAGTGGAGCTCCGCTCTCCTCCCACAATATTTCCATATTTCCGAATTTCAGCTGTGACTTTTGACTCGGCGCCGCTTTAAACTCCTCTTTTTCACAGTCGTGTTGTGTGTGATTCTCCGGGTCTCGGCGCTGCGGTATATTTAACCGCTTAAGCTCCTCCAGCGACTTTCACACTCTGAAAAACCTTTTCTCTGAAATAATCTCAGCCACAGAGCGCCTTAAACACGTGTAAAGGAGTGGTGTTTACAGGTTTAAGGAGAACGTGCTCGGGGCCTGGGCCTTTACTGCTCTGAGCTGCCGGTTTATTAGGAACACCAGTGGTGTAACCTGCTGTTTATTGACCTTTCTTTTTATTGTTTGTTTTTACAGATGCTTTTTCCATTAACACACTTCTAAACACAAGATGATCACAGTTTTACACACAGTGAGGAACACACTCACGCGTGTTTAGCAGGATTAACTTTGTATATGCTCCATGACGGGGGGGATGGGTCTGTATTGTGTGGGACATCAAGCCCATAGCTTGCTCTCTCTCTCTCTCTCTCTCTCTCTCTCTCTACTTTCTCTCCTCTCTCTCTCTCTCTCTCTCTCTCTCTCTCTCTCTCTCTCTCTCTCTCTCTCTCTCAGTTTCAGTTCAGTTCAGCAGTGCTTTATTGGCATGAATTTAATACAATACACTGTTGCTAAAGCATAGTACAGAAAATACATAAACATATAGATACAGATACAATTACAACAACAGGAAATGATATTTACAAGATTAATGATAATTAAATAAGAAAAGGAAAATAAGAGCATGGAGACAATATAGATGTTTAATAATCATTAATAATCAGTAATATTCAGTAATAATTAGTTACACTGTTGACTGACCACACTGGTTGTCCCTCAGGTTGTGGCAGTCTGTCACATATTTGGCTGCGTGTGGGATCAGCTCCTCCTTCTCTCCCAGTACATACTGGAGCTTCTCTGTATCAGTGAGGAGCAGGAACTCAGGACAGACTCGACTCGCTCTCTGGTAGAACCTGCTCCTGACGGACTCATACTTGGGGCATTGGGTTAGGAAGTGCAGCTCTGTCTCCACCACCGAGAGCTCACAGTGAGAGCACAGCCTGTCCTCTCTGGGGACCCAGTTCTGTCTGTGACGGCCGGTCTCCACGGCCAGACTGTGCTCACTGAGTCTGTACATGGTCAGTGTCTTCCTCAGTGACCTCTCCCTGATGGTTGTGAGGTATTTGGCCAGTGTGTAGTCCCTGTTGAGGGCTGAGTAGCTCTGTAGTTTGTGTTGTTGGTGTATGGTGTGAGTCCAGTGTGTGAGATAATTGTTTTGTTGTTGGATGATGATGTGTTGGGGTCTCTCTCTCTCTCTCTCTCTCTCTCTACTTTCTCTCTCTCTCTCTCTCTCTCTCTCTCTCTCTCTTTATCTCCCTGTCTGTCTCTCTCTCTCTCTGTCTCTCTCTCTCAGTTCAGTTCAGTGGTGCTTTATTGATGAATGTAGTGAGACACACTGTTGCCAAAGCAATAAACTAAGAACAAAAATAAACATTACATAGAAATGAGGAGGTGGGTGTGGGTCAAAATTAATCACAAATTATTTACAAGATTGATGATGATCAAGAAAGAAGGTCAAAGAAAACAAACAAACAAAATCAATGTAACAATGTCAGTGAATATTAGTGGGTGTCCGCTCTGGTTTCTCTCAGGGTGTGACAGGCTGCTACAGAGAGTGTGATCAGCCCCGTTCTCTCTGTCTCTCTCTCGCTGTTTCTCACTCTCTCTCTCTTTCTCTTTCTCTCTGTCTCTTTTATCTCTCTCTTTCTGTGTCTCTCCTCTACCCCCCCCCCCCCCCACACACACACACACACACACTGTGTCTCACTTAAATGGCTTTAATTTGTAAGCGACTCTCAGATGAAATTCATTAGGATTCTGTCAGGGGACTCCTGGGTTCTCTCTCTGCTCTCTCTCTCACACACACACTCTGTCAGATGCATTCACTGCTCACGCTCAGAGACACACGTGAGACACACACTCGACTGAATGTAAGTCACTCACCGAGAGGAAAAAAGAGCAAGAAATCCATATGTAAAATGAAATAAAAGAAAGCTCACTGAGAAACTAATCAGATCATTATTTCATTAATAAATAAATAAAACAAGGTATAAATGGAGAACGTGAGTGGGAGTTTCCAGACTTAAAATATGCATAGATTGATTAAATAAATAAATAAATAAATAAAGATATGTGTGTTCCCTGAGTGGGAGTCACAGCTCACTAAAAATGATAAATTAATCCGCCAGCTGCTTAATAAATGAGTAAATAAATAAATAAAGGTATTTAAACCTGTGCCCCAGGTAGGAGTTCTGAATAACTGGAAAAAATTTTTTTAAATCTATGGTTAAATTTCCTTTCCATAGATAGATCAGCATGCTAACGCTAATGTTATTAGCATGCTAGCAGTTACAGAAATGTTGTTTGCTCCTGTTTCATTTCCTACATTTCTCTCGAGATGTACAGTGGTGTTTGCTAACCTCATGTTGTTTGTTTCTGTTTGTCGTCTGTCAGAAGGTGAGGGAAGATTAGCTTAGCGCCGCGTAGCTGCTTAAACATAGTGACCTGCGCTAAACCCTCAGCTAAACGCCGCTTTCCTGTGGTTCCTCTTCAGCCGAGAGATTGAGAAACACGCTTATTTTCTCTTTTTGACACTTCAAATGATTCACATACATACACACCCACCTCTCTCTCTCTCCCTCTCGCTCTCTCGCTCTGAACACTAACTCCTTTAGCTTTATAGAGCAGCATGCTAATGAAGCTCATCCCAGGTAGCTCTTCATCTGCTGCCAATTAATCAGAATCTCTCTCGTCTCTCTCTCTCTCTCTCTCCTCTCTCTCTCTCTCTCTCTCTCTCTCTCTCTCTACCCTCTCTCTCTGTCTCTCTCACTCTCTCTCTCTCTCATTTTCTCCTCTGGTTATTCTTTCACACTCACATTCTCTCTTGCATTTACTCCTTTTCAGTACTTTTCGCTGTATACTTTCTTTCTCTTTTACTCATTTTTTTGTTATTTTATTGTCTCACTCTCTCTTTATAACTATTTTTTATCTCTCTCTCTCTCTCTCTCTCTCTCTGTGGGTTTTAGTCTCAGGGCTGTTCTCCTGCTGAGTTAAATTAGTGCCGTCTGTGATGAAGAGCTGATGACTCAGAGCTCGCACCATACAAACACACAGACACACACCTTTTACAGAACATATACACACACTGACTGACAATACAGACCGCACACACACACACACACACACACACACACACACACACACATTTAGGATTCTCCATAGCCATAATTCCTGTACATAATTATATTGTAGATAAATAAACTGAATATTTTTTCTGGAATTTTCTCCTGATATTTCACACAAACAAAGATTCACTGTGTTTAAGATGTGCATTTTATTGACAAGACAATTACGTTTGTGTTGTAAAAGCATTGAACAAGGTGTCTCACACACACACACACAAGAATCTGATAGAGTGTGTTTGTGTTGTAAAGCATTGAACAAGGTGTCTCACACACACACACACAAGAAAAACTTGTTAAAAAATAAGATAAATATGGAATGGTAAAAATGATTTATAAATAAAAAAATAGATAAAGGAAAAGAAAACGAAACGCATACAAACTCTGTCATACACAGGCTCAAACACACACACACACACACACACACACACACATACACACACACACACACACACACACCACACCACACACATACACACACACACAACACGCATACATCAAAGTTGGGATTGGTCCTGCTTGCAGGCTGCTTATCTAAGGACCTCCGGCTAGAAAAAACACTCTCAAAAGACCCTGAACACACACACACACACACACACTTCACAAATAAGCGTGCATTAGAAAGTGTGTGTGGATAAAAAAGCCTGTGGATTTGCATATTTCAGCGCTGATGGATCTGACTCATTTAACCTTTCACATCTCCAAACCACGTTTGTGTAACTTTCTGCCGATTGGTCGAGACACTCTGCACCACAGGTGCTTCTTGCATTCATATTTCTGAATATTCATTAATGCTCTCTCTCTCTCTCTCTCTCTGTCCTAAGAAAACACGTACAACGGCTCTTTAAATAAACGCTAAGAGGTCATAAGAATGATCTCAGTCTTATGATTTTTTCCTTCTTTTTTATTGTTATTTATGTGTTAGATTTATAATGAAGTATTTAATGCTGCAGTAAGATTTTATAACATCATGAGCCATGCTTTTATTAATGAAAATATTGATCGTTATTGCACTGTTCAGTGTTAAATACAAAATGGAAGAAAAGAAGAATCGCCCACAGAAGAAAACACACGGATTCTACGTTTGCCGTTATTTTCTTACGAAGAAACTAACGGACATTTAAGGGCAGTCCCCTGTGTTGATGTTTGTTTAAATAGACGTTGATAATGATTCGGCTTTTTAAAGTCTTCCCTGAGACACGTGTGAGGCTTTTGTTTGTTTGAAAATTGTTAAGAACGTGTCTTTTTTAAAGAAAACCAATTAAATAAAAGTGTCCTTAAGACACCGGTGAATCCAGCCCCTGGTGCCTCCAAACCTTCAGAGTCTTTATTCCGAGCAGATTCAGCTCTTTCTATTGGTCCATTGTCATTGAATATGTAAATGGACACTGTACTATGTATTTCCTGA
>NC_089819.1:54508037-54533037 GCF_029633855.1 Hoplias malabaricus
TCAGACTCTCCACTACATTTACACACCATTATTCTATACTGTCTGATACTGTGTAGACATGAGGATACTGACTGGATAACACGACTCTCTCTCTCTCTCTCTCTCTGATGCTCACTCTCTCTCTCTCTCTCTCTCTCTCTCCCTCTCTCTCTCTCTCTCTCTCTCTCTGATGCTCACTCTCTCATTATAAAAGACTCTGTACAGCCACATTTATGTTACAAACCTTCAGACGTTAATCAATGGTTTTAAAGAATGAAGGTTACTCTACCTCCATGTTCCTGGTGAGGAACTGCCTGATGTGTACCACCCTATTGTTTAATGCTCTGTTATAACTTTGCAATAACTACAGTCTCAGATAAAGCAGCTCTGAACTGAACGGTGCGGCACTCAAGAATGCATCTGGAGTAAATAAAGACGTAGAAAACTGCAGGTTGTGACGGGTCTTGGGGTCCTGGGTGGATCTTCTCCTCGGGTCACTGTCTCTGAGGAGTGTGCTGTGTTCTCTCTGTGTCTGTGTGGGTTTCCCCCCACGCGAGGGTAGGTGGGGTGTGTGACATTTTATCCAGATGTGAATGTGAGAGTGTGAGCAGAAAACTGAAATCATGTGTGTAATTAACACCGGGGTAAAAGTATATCTCCTTTGGAGATTCATCACTTAGCCTTACACCTCCGTTTTCCAATTCTTGTTGGGAAAGAAGAGATGGTCTATATGCCCTTGGACCTCTTTAAAGGGCATTTTAAAGTGTTATGAGTGCCACTGAAGCTGCTCTGATATCACTGCAGACTGGCAGCAGATCGCCACTGAAGCGCTGCTCTGATACCACTGCAGACTGGCAGCAGATCACCACTGAAGCGCTGCTCTGATATCACTGCAGACTGGCAACAGATCGCCACTGAAGCGCTGCTCTGATATCACTGCAGACTGGCAACAGATCACCACTGAAGCTCTGCTCTGATATCACTGCAGACTGGCAACAGATCGCCACTGAAGTGCTGCTCTGATATCACTGCAGACTGGCAACAGATCGCCACTGAAGCGCTGCTCTGATATCACTGCAGACTGGCAACAGATCGCCACTGAAGCTCTGCTCTGATATCACTGCAGACTGGCAACAGATCGCCACTGAAGCTCTGCTCTGATATCACTGCAGACTGGCAACAGATCGCCACTGAAGCTCTGCTCTGATATCACTGCAGACTGGCAACAGATCACCACTGAAGCTCTGCTCTGATATCACTGCAGACTGGCAACAGATCGCCACTGAAGCGCTGCTCTGATATCACTGCAGACTGGCAACAGATCACCACTGAAGCTCTGCTCTGATATCACTGCAGACTGGCAACAGATCGCCACTGAAGCTCTGCTCTGATATCACTGCAGACTGGCAACAGATCGCCACTGAAGCGCTGCTCTGATATCACTGCAGACTGGCAACAGATCACCACTGAAGCTCTGCTCTGATATCACTGCAGACTGGCAACAGATCGCCACTGAAGTGCTGCTCTGATATCACTGCAGACTGGCAACAGATCGCCACTGAAGTGCTGCTCTGATATCACTGCAGACTGGCAACAGATCGCCACTGAAGCGCTGCTCTGATATCACTGCAGACTGGCAACAGATCGCCACTGAAGCTCTGCTCTGATATCACTGCAGACTGGCAACAGAGCGCTGCTCTTCATTTGCTTTTTTATAAAGGAAGATTTTAACCACTACACCCTGTAACTCAGGTCTAAGGGTTGTGATGACACCCAAAAACAAGGGGAAGGGGAAAATATCGAAATGGGATTCACCCAGGGATCTGCTAAAGACACTCCACCATGAAACTGTTTGTGAACCTCATTCCTCCAGTCCCAACATCGATTGGTTTAGTGAAAGTGTGTGCGCCCGAGGACTTGATTTCTTAACAGGATTTGAATTTAAGGCAATAGTTTTGAAGCTCAAAATCCTGCAAAAATATATAGTGTTTTCTAGGTCTTGGAGCAACTGCAGAGAAAAGCAGCTCACCTTTAGATCTCAACACAGAATGAGGAACATCTTACACCTTCTTGTTAGCAGACGGCAGGGGGGGAGGGTGGAATGGAGGCTGATAAGGTCAGAGATGGAGCTTGGAGCCATGGTGAGGAGGGCTGTGAAAATGAACAACAGAATCAGACTGGTGTTCAGTGTAACACTGTGAGTACACGGCTAATGCTCTCCCTTTTCTCGGAGCTGGCCACGAGCCTCACAGACGCATTTGGAACCCACTGCAGGCGTGATACTCTCCACTGAGACATTCCTAAGTAAAGGGATACAATGCAATGCCATTAATCTTCTTTGAAAAAGAGCACTTAGGCTGTAGTTCAGAATGATCTCAAGGTGAATAATTAACACATATTTGGCTATAAGTTCGTACAATGTGTACTAAATAAACGAGCACCAAGAGTTTTGGTGGTAATTCAAACAGTGAATAAAAACATGAAGAGTTAAATGTATAAACATTCAAACAACAGTCACCCCCCCCCCCCCCAAACACACCATTCCACATTAAAAATAAGTGGAGCTTCTGAACGTAAGCCAAACAGAGGGAACTGTGTTTCTCCACAACTGTAGACGTTCCCTTTCACTGTAAACTCTAAAGGTTTAGAAATGGCAGCGTTTGGTGTTTGTTTAACTCTATCACTAACAGTTTACAGCCCTGTTTCTGTTCTCCTTCCTCAGGTAAATGACTGCGTTTGAGTGGACTTAGCATAACAGCGCCTCCAGTGGACAGGAGCACACTAAGTGACCTTAATATAACTTTGACTTTTCAAGAATTGTATCATAGAAATGTTAAATATATCTAGGATTTATCTTATCTTTTATTTCATACGTTTAAGCAAACATTATTTTTCCCACTGGCAGTGTGTTTATAACATGGTTATAAACTGGTTTCAGTTAATGAAAAAATACCAGTTCCTCCTGAAGCCAAAGGAAATGATAATGTATCACTTCCTGTTGGTTTTGTTCATGGTGATGTATCAGTGTCTGGGACAGCGATGGTCAGTCAGCCCCACACTCGTTTTTTTTTTTTTTACCTGTTTTTCTCCTTCTTTCGGAGCCTGCCGCTCTGAGCCGAGGGCTCATCAGCTGCTGGCATTTGATCAATGCAGGGGTCCCTTTGTGCTGGTAACCCACAGATAAAAGACACCGTTATCAGGTGCTGTGGATTGACAGCAGATAGCAGTACCTGAGAGAGGGAGAGAGAGAGAGAGAGAGAGAAAGAGAGATACTGTGGATAACAGAAGGCTGGGGAGGGACACATTAGAGGTCAACACCTCGAAACGAGCTTTTTACAGCTGTCAGGGGTTAGAGAGAGAGGGGGCAGATAAATAGAGGGAGAGAGAGAGAGAGAGAGAGAGAGAGAGAGAGAGAGAGAGAGAGAGATGGAGATAACACTGCCCTTTACAAGGGTCCAGTTTCATTGGAAGAAAAAGCTTCATTTTTGAAAGAGTTTGTCGCAGTAAAATGTCACTGAGTGAAGAAAACTTTTTTTTTATTGAATTCTAACTGTAAATTTTGATACAAGATATTTTTAAATTCAAAAGGAGTTTATAAGCAGAGTTCATATTGTTTGATTTCCCATTTTTTATCTTTATACGAGGCCCTGTCCAGAACCTACATGGAACCACACTCACCCAGTCACTCACACACACACACACACACACACACACACACACACACACACACACAGTCACTCACACACACACACTCACCCAGTCACACACACACACACACACACACACACACACACAGTCACTCACACACACACACTCACCCAGTCACACACACACACACACACACACACACACACACACACACACACACACACACTCACCCAGTCACACACACACACACACACACACACACACACACAGTCACTCACACACACACACTCACCCAGTCACACACACACACACACACACAAACACTCACTCACACACACACACACACACACACACAGTCACTCACACAAACACACACACACACACACACACACACACAGTCACTCACACACACACACACAGTCACTCACACAAACACACACACACACAGTCACTCACACACACACACACCCAGTCACTCACACACACACACACACACACACACACACACACACACAGTCACTCACACACACACACCCAGTCACTCACACAAACACACACACACTCGAGGGGATGAAGATGGAGATGCAGGACGTGGATTATTCAGCAGAGCCGATGAATTGTGGTCAGCTCCTTTTCAGGTCTGCGACCGTCTGAGCCTTTATCTGGATGCGAAGGTTGTGAATGAAGATGAAACGTGACTCTTATTTCTTTCTCTGCGCACCACCACTCGCCTGTAATTACATCTGTGTGTGAAATCATCTCTGGTTTAATTAAGAATTCATCGGCTGCTCATTGGAACTTAACATGAATTATTTTCCTTTTGAAATAAATAAGTTAAAAACTCCCCCAAATCTCACGAACCAAAACAGCACGACGGATTGAAGTCAAACCAATGAAAGGCTCGGGGTCCTCAGAGGGAGGCAGACGATAATCCGCCCAAGACGAGCAGCTAACGACATGATGTACAGCAGCTTCTCGTTTGATGTACGTTACGTACCGAGAGTCGTATTGTAACATGTTAAACAACGACAAACACAAAGGAAACAAAAGCTTCGCCGTCTAGAGCTGCGTTCCTTTCCTCTCCGCTTTTATTCCGGCTCCTCGTCTGGTCTCAGAAATAATGTTTGATGAGACAGGTATCAATTTGTTCGGCTCAGAACAGAGCGTGTTGATGAGGAACAGAAAATACGCCTTCACCTTTCCGTCTCTGATGACCCTGAGTGTGATGGAGGGAACGTGGAGGAGGATGGAGAGACAGAGGGAGGTCATACGCAGCTCTAGCTGTGCTCTAATTACAGCGCTGTGGGCTGTGTGTGTCACACGGGCCGCTAGGAGCGTTTCAGCACCATGGTAAAGAACAGCTCCCTGCCCTGCTGTGCAAAAGTCAGAGACCATCCTTTAAAGGCAAAGGAATATCAAATACAAGAGAGATTTACTGATTTCAAGCAGAAAGTGGGACCCACAAGAGGTAGTCTCACACCAAAACTCTTCCAAAACGGTGTCCATCCTTTTCTCCAGCTGCGTGAAGGACAGCTCAACACTGTGGGTCTGGGAGGAGGTGAAGATAGAGGGATGAAACGCCCGCACTGAGGGAAGGAAACAGACACCAAACAAGACTGGACGTTCTGCTCCAGGGCCCTGAGCCCAGCGTCTGTGGATGAGTTTGGGATGAACTGGGATCAGGGAGAAGCAGGAACTACAGCACAGTTCTGAGACTGAACTTTGGAGGCGTGGCTCAAGGTGAGTCTTTAAAAAAAAGAAGCTGATTTAAAGCAGCACTAAAAACCATAAAACTGACATTTTATTTATTAATTGTTAAGATTTTGGTGTCATTTTCTGTTAAATGTGTGTTTTTATATGATTTTCTAAAGCTGGAAACTGTCTGCTTTCATTGGAAGTAAAAACAGGTCACGTGCCCAGTGTCTGGACAACACCTGGTCTTCATAAGGCTGGAACATGCTCTCTCTCTCTCTCTCTCTCTCTCTCTCTCTCTCTCTCTCTCTCTCTGGGTGTGTGTGTGTGTGTGTGTGTGTGTTCATATGTAAGCCAAGTTTCCTTCATGTTGTTGTGACTAAAATCTATTAACATAATAAAGGTGTGAGCTTGTCTTCTTTATGGGACAAAAAGCATGTCCCCACAATGACAGTAAAACATTGTATTTTAAGGTGAACACAGATTATAGGACTGAGACTAAGTATTGGGAAGTATTGGTTATGGATAGAGTTAAGTCTCCATTAAATGAATGTCAGACCCCACAATTCAAAGAACCAACCTCTGTGTGTGTGTGTGTGTGTGTGTGTGTGTGTGTGTGTCTACCAGGTGAGGACCAAGCTTTGTTGACACACTCACATTGTGGGGACATTGTTAGGGACAGGTTTGGGGTCATTATTGGGGAAATAATAGGATTAAGGTTACGGTAAGTCCCCATACAATGTAAGTCAGTGTCCCCACAAAGCATAGAACCAATTCTCTGTGTGTGTGTGTGTGTGTGTGTCAGTGGGTGGTGCAGTTTATCACCTTCTGCCTGGCCTTTTCTGGCCGGACTCTGTCAGAGTGTCACAGCGTCACTCATCAAACAGAAACCACACACACACACACACACACACACACACACACACCTCGTCCCATGGGGCTCGCAGCCTGAAATCCATCAGCGCTGCCATCCAATCCCCTCCGGCCACGAGGCCTTTATTTAAAGCCAAACATTTTACTTCTCCTTCGCTTTCCATCTTTCAGAGTCAGGCTCGAACCACACGAGGAGCCAAAAGATTACAAACACCTACAGACTTTCTGCTTCCTTCTTTCTACTGTGTTTTCTTTCTTTTTCCTTTTCTTCTTTATTTATTTTTTTTGTCTTTTTCCTTCCTCCCTTTTAATGTTCCTACTATTCTTTCTTTTATTTGTCCCATTCTTTCTCTCATTCTTTCTTTACATCCACCCTTTTATACTTCTCTTTATTCCTTTTCCCTTTATTTCATTATTTTTTCTTTCTTTCTATTTTGTTTTTTCCTTCCTTCCTTTTACTTTTCCTACTTTTCTTTCTTTCATTCATTCATTTTTCTTCTTTCTTTCTTTTTCTTTCAGTTTTTTTTCTTCACACATTTTCTTTCTCTCTCTCCTTTCTTTCTTTCTTTCTTTCTTTTTTTCTTTTCCTCCATTTATCCTCTGTTTCTTCCTTCCTTCGGTTGTTTCTCTGTTTATTTGTTTTTAAAGACCCTCTCCTGAAGCAGCTAATGCTTGGTGTATATCATTAACCCCAGGCTCCCGGTGTTCTTCTCTGCACTTGTGTGATCTCCGTCACCAGGAAGCGCTGCGTAGACCTTCTCAGTCCAGATGGAGCTCCATCCTGTAGCTTACGGATGAGTTGGAGTGGCGTTTGTGATCCAGGACTCATCACCCAACACCTGTACCTCACCTCACAGATGGCTGAATGCCACCAAATCTACACAGCAATGTTTCAACCATCAGGTTTTAAGCCTTTGTAGAAGATGTGCACCTTTTAAAAGCACCTCCCAGAATCTCGGAGTTCTTAAACCTCTGGTCGTGTTTATCCCTGTCTTCTGCTTAATGACGGAAACCTCTCTCCGTCTCTGAATACAATCTACGAGCACAGCCCTGGTGTTTCAGCGGCGTGGATCCGCTCAGCGTTCTCTCCTTCTCTCGCCGTATCCTCGCCGGCTCTTTCAGCGCTGGAGGGCTGTTCAGGTTCTCTGCTGAATACCAAACGCTCGCTAAGAGGCTTCTCTAAACAAAGGGATCCAGATGTGAAAGGCTGTGAAGTGTTTACCGAGGTTGACGAGAGAGCGCTGGAGTGTGCGGTGGAGAGAGTGAAGGACGTAACGGGACACGTTTAGCTTAACCTTAAAAACACAGTCAGAGCTGAGGGAAGCGCGAGGGCCGTTCTGACCGTAATCATTGGTTCAGCGGAGGTTAATCAGGTCGGCGTGCGATTAGTTTTGGCTGGACGTGTGCAGGACACATATAGACTCCAACACTCTCAGTCCGAGGCAATTTGTTTCAGGATTAAGGCTGGTTCAGAGTTCACGTGGACTCTCCGCACCGCTTCTTCCTCCCGCCTCACTGTTCTGGCCGCTGCGTATTACTACGCCCGACCAGGGGGTGGCGCTATAGTGCTGCAGAGTAGAAACAGGGAACAAAGGAGATGTAAATGTGTAAAAGCACTCGTAAAACTATAAAGATGTCTTCAGTAATAACGTCTTTATCAAGGGAAGTATCTAAGAAGCTTTTCTGTCGTCTGTGGGCCTTGTGTGGTTTAAAGAATAGAGCCTCAGTTATTGCTACTATGGGCTCAGCACTGCAGAAACTGCACTATGTAGTATTTGGGGTAGGGTAGGGCACTAACCCGGTCCCCCCTGATTGATTTCAGCACAGTGCTATAAAAGTGAATTACTCTAGCTCCTGCAGCAACAACCACCCCCCCCCCCCCCCACACACACACACACACTGGTGTGTACATTGGTGATGTGGAAAGTACCTTTAGGGGCGGTATGTGCACACACAGAGTTGGTTCTATGCATTGTGGGGACACTGACTTACATTTTAAGATGTACTTCCTTAATGCTAATGCTAATCGTCACCGTGCTCTATCCTTAACATGTCCCCACAATGTGAGTGAAACCTGCAACACACACACACACACACAGGTTTATTTTCATATATCTGTTGTGCCCTATACTATAGTTTATGTTGGTTATTAACAGTCTCCACACGTCTGCTGTGAGGTTTTGATGGCATTCAGCCATGAACATTTTTATCGTTTTTATTTCAAAACATGAAACAGCTTTCATTTTAAATGATAAAAAAATATGGATGCTACAGTTTACAGTCAAAACAAACAGCCCAGAAAATGTACTAACACACACACACACACACACACACACACACACACACACACAGCTCTTTGTCTTTGTTCCTGTGACCTCTAAACTTGCAGCTGGTTTCCGCTGCAGCTGATGCTTGGCTCTGAGTCGTGGAGCTGATGATTTTTAATATTTCAGCAGGAACAGCCCGACTCTCGCTCGCGCCGATGAATAAAACATCTCCGGGGCTTATTACACATCGCTTTATAGCTACCGCAGATAACAGTTTGTTCCTTAAAACATTATCAGAGTCGGAGCCTTCATCATCAGACGACGTTTAGCGCTGTGTGGCCAAAGGACTCAGTTCCACCTCGTCCTGCACCCGGGAAATAAACAGCTCATCTAAAACTGTCTCTGGGATTAGTCAGCGTTTAAGGTGACAGTTCATCTGTAAATGTCTCTGGGATTAGTCAGCGTTTCAAAAGACACTTCATCTGAAACTGTCTCTGGGATTAGTCTGTGTTTAAAGTGACAGTTCATTTATAAATGTCTCTGGGATTAGTCAGCGTTTCAAAAGACACTTCGTCTGAAACCGTCTCTGGGATTAGTCAGCGTTTAAAGTGACAGTTCATCTATAAATGTCTCTGGGATTAGTCAGCGTTTCAAAAGACACTTCGTCTGAAACTGTCTCTGGGATTAGTCAGCGTTTAAGGTGACAGTTCATCTATAAATGTCTCTGGGATTAGTCAGCGTTTCAAAATACACTTTGTCTGAAACTGTCTCTGGGATTAGTCAGTGTTTAAAGTGACAGTTCATCTATAAATGTCTCTGGGATTAGTCAGCGTTTCAAAAGACACTTCGTCTGAAACTGTCTCTGGGATTAGTCAGCGTTTAAAGTGACAGTTCATCTATAAATGTCTCTGGGATTAGTCAGCGTTTCAAAAGACACTTCGTCTGAAACTGTCTCTGGGATTAGTCTGTGTTTAAAGTAACAGTTCATCTATAAATGTCTCTGGGATTAGTCAGCGTTTCAAAAGACACTTCGTCTGAAACTGTCTCTGGGATTAGTCAGTGTTTAAAGTGACAGTTCATCTATAAATGTCTCTGGGATTAGTCAGTGTTTCAAAAGACACTTCGTCTGAAACTGTCTCTGGGATTAGTCAGCGTTTAAAGTGACAGTTCATCTATAAATGTCTCTGGGATTAGTCAGCGTTTCAAAAGACACTTCGTCTGAAACTGTCTCTGGGATTAGTCAGCGTTTAAGGTGACAGTTCATCTATAAATGTCTCTGGGATTAGTCAGCGTTTCAAAATACACTTTGTCTGAAACTGTCTCTGAGATTAGTCAGTGTTTAAAGTGACAGTTCATCTATAAATGTCTCTGGGATTAGTCAGCGTTTAAGGTGGTAGTTGTTTTTAAGGCCCCAGTGCAGTGCCTGTCAAAGCCCAGCTGTGTTCTCCCATATGTTATTACACATTTATAGACAGATACATTGGTATAATAAAAAAAAATATATCTTGCTGTTAAAAGAAATGCTTTATTACATGTATAATAACATGTGTGGGGCTACACTTTCTGTAATCACATGTGTAATTAAATAGATATTATGGGAAAATCAGTGTAAAATAATCTATAAATATGAGTACTCTGTCATTAGTTACATATTTACTACATGCATAAATAACCTGTAATTACATAGGTACTACATACGCCCCTGTATTTTGAAGGCCTGTTCCGTGAGCTGTATTAGAATTACAGATCACTAGTCTTAGCTTGTTGACTTTATCGAAGGAGAGTGTGGGGAAGAGCAGAGTAAATATGATTTCTCTCCGAACTATGGCTTTAGTGCACATCAGGAGAGGGATGGTTTCTGTGAGAGCGCCGTGCTATAAAGAGGCAAATGGCTTTCCAACGTGACACAGGTGTCTCTCAGCCTCGCCACTGGACCATAAGCATCAATTTGGTCGGCCGTCATGCAGGTGGTTATCGGGCCCCGCCGCCGCTCCATTGCTTAAAATATTACAGATAACACGATCAGCATTGGAAATGAAAAGCACTGGAGCATTTCCCCGCGAGCTTAGCTGGACCTCGGCCATGTATCAGCTCTTACAGCATTCTCACATTAACCTTGGCTTGATATTTTCTGTCGCCTCTTGCTTACTTCTATTTTTCCAGTGATAGCTCCACGAAGGGGGAGCGAATTAAAGGGCCAGGATTACATCCACTCCTCAAAAAAACAACAACACATACGGGCTTTAACCAGACACCTCAGTGTGCTCAGATAAGGACAAGCCAGTGCCCATAATTCACCAAAAGGGACGAACTTTTCATCATCTGATACATTTAACTATTCTAAGATATGGAAACAAGCAGAGACCTGAGTGCAGTTGATGAAACAGCTTCAGTGCCTCATTTACATTTAATTTACATAAAGCATATTGGGGTTTGAAAACAAAAAAAAGTATATTTAAATTGTAATTACCCCAAGTTCCGGCCACTTTAATCACAATATTGGAAATCTTAGCTAACTGTAAATAAATAGAAGGACTTTACTCACTCAAATCAACATTTTTTCAGGAGTCAAATGTGTGTAGATTAATGTCCAAGACTTGCTTGATTTTTAAAGAAAATGTGTTTTTAGATAAAAACGCTTTTGTTTAAGTAGGTGCTAATACTGCTAAGATTACTAGCGCCCCCTAACTTCGGCCACCTCCCCTGCTTGTGACAGTCAAACGAGACCGTTACTACCACATTCAGTGGTTTTGAGAGGTTCACAATGAGATTACGTTTGTCCTGTGTTGGTATCCGTACTCTACATGTAAGGGTTAAAATGGCGGTAGATTTTCCCCTCAGAGAAAAGGAAGCTAACCGCTAAGATAACTTTTACACTGAGGGAAATATCTGTAACGAAATGGAAATGTGTTGTGTTCCACATGCTCTAACACTGTTAGATATACTTAAATAGTGTTTAGATGTGTGATTTATTGCAAGACTGATGTTTGAATGCTCTACTAGGGCTTGATCTTATGTTTTATTGTTTTACCCACTGCGACTGGCGAAGAGAGAGAGCGGAACTGCACCATAAACGGCAGTGGCCGGAGTTAGGGGACGGCCGGAGTTAGGGGAAAGACTGTTCCTATGTTTTTGTGGAACCACAAATATGTAATAAATCTTTATTAATGGTGTCATTTAAGTTATCTTTAGTTACAGTTAATTAATACTGAGTAAATTAGTCATAACTGTAACTTTCATCTATCTTCTAATAAAAACTAGAATATTTATCTGAGCTGCCACACATCATTCATTCATTCATTATCTGTAACCCTTCTCCAGTTCAGGGTCGCTGTGGATCCGGAGCCTACCTGGAATCATGGGGCGCAAGCTGGTAACATTCCCTGGAGGGGGCGCCAGTCCTTCACAGGGTGACACACACTCACACATTCACTCACACACTCACACCTACGGACACTTTTGAGTCACCAATCCACCTACCAACGTGTGTTTTTGGACTGTGGGAGGAAACCGGAACACCCGGAGGAAACCCACGCAGACACAGGGAGAACACACCACACTCCTCACAGACATGACTTTTATATTGTATATATTTTTATAAACAAATTTGTGAATCCATGCACCCATCCACCCACCAACGTGTGTGTGTTTAAAGCTGTAATTTTTACGTAAAAATATTATTTCTTTAAAAATCAAGTCTCAGAAGAAGTAAAGCGCCAGAATCACTCAGAGCGAGTTAAGACGTCAGAAAGAGGTCGACTAATGCAATCAAATCCTCACCACATTCCCATAAACAGACCCATCACAGATATCGTGTGTATTTGAGGAGCGTACCCTTGCCGAGGCGTGTGTTATTGGATGGAGACGAAGCCGTAAAGCTGCATCAGCCCTCGGGAAAGGCAATTATTTCCCAGCATGGTTTGGGAAGGAGCTCTGGGTTGTGTAATTACATGCAGATTCGATCAGATCTGATCACTCTCCTGTCTCCTCCTCACTCTCTAATGTGTGCGAGGGCTTGTAGGTAAATATTTGTGCGTGAGGAGTTGTAAATTTGACCCGAGGCGGGTCGAAGGCACTGATGTAGACGGACCCCCCCCCCCCCCCCTTTACCCCTCCCCCCTGCCCCTAAAGCATCTAAACACGAGGCTAAAATAGCAATCCTGCGCTAAAGTGTGTGCAAAGCCATGATAAGATTTGGGAAGATACTGTCAGCTTCGGTGTGCCTCGTAATGCCTGATTTACAGCGCAGACGGAGGGCTGGAGGGAGGGAGGGAACAGGAAGAAGAGATAGAGATAGAGAGAGTGAGAGAGAGAGAGAACTCTGGCTCCTCTGTCCTTTAGTTTAGGGACAAATCTTATATTCTCAATGTAAATTTTTCAGCTAAAAGCCAAATAGATCATGATAAAGGGCTCATAACACATCTCTGAAAGGTTAACTCTATAACAGCCAATCAGAACACTGCTAATTTACATAAACCAGCCACTTCCTTGTTTCTTCACTCACTGTCCATTCTCTCAGCTCGACTGACCACACAGGAGCACTTTGTAGATCTACAATAACATACATCAAGCATCTATTGGCGTGGTGGTGGTGTGTTAGTGTGTGTTGTGCTGGTGTAGAGTGGATCAGACACAGCAGTGCTGCTGGAGTTTTTAAACCCTGTGTCCACTCTCTGTCCACTCTGTGAGACACTCCTCCCTCGTTGGTCCACCTTGTAGATGTAGAGTCAGAGACAGTAGGACTCCAGATATTCTTAACATTTGAATATTTTGATTGATTTTGTTTCATAGCTTTTTACGGATCACTGAGTGAGAGGCCATCCACTGTCTTCACTGATTCTCTCAGTTCGGGTAAAGGGTCACAGAAGAAGAAGGGTCACAGAAAGTGCTGGACTGTTGTGGTACACTCAAGGAACATATTCAGTACACCTTCAGTTAGGGAACATTATATTATATTAACTGTAGATTATAAAGTTGTGTTGATTTCGTTCACTTCGTTTCATCTCCAGGACTTTTATTGTGTTCTTTTATTCTCCACAGTTGTGTAATGAAAGATTACAGAGATCCCCCTCTCCTTCTGGAGAAGAGAATGTAATGAAGCTTTAGGAACACAACTGGACTCTAACACCACTGCTGTACCTTTAAAGACACACTACACCGTCTGTGCCTTTAAAGATACACTACACTGTCTGTACCTTTAAAGACACACTACACTGTCTGTACCTTTAAAGATACACTACACTGTTTGTACATTTAAAGATACACTACACTGTTTGTACATTTAAAGATACACTACACTGTTTGTAGCTTTAAAGATACACTACACTGTCTGTACCTTTAAAGATACACTACACTGTTTGTACATTTAAAGATACACTACACTGTTTGTACATTTAAAGATACACTACACTGTTTGTACATTTAAAGATACACTACACTGTTTGTAGCTTTAAAGATACACTACACTGTCTGTACCTTTAAAGATACACTACACTGTTTGTACATTTAAAGATACACTACACTGTTTGTACATTTAAAGATACACTACACTGTTTGTAGCTTTAAAGATACACTACACTGTTTGTAGCTTTAAAGATACACTACACTGTTTGTACCTTTAAAGATACACTACACTGTTTGTACATTTAAAGATACACTACACTGTTTGTAGCTTTAAAGATACACTACACTGTTTGTACCTTTAAAGACACACTACACTGTTTGTACATTTAAAGTTACACTACACTGTTTGTACATTTAAAGATACACTACACTGTTTGTACATTTAAAGATACACTACACTGTCTGTACCTTTAAAGATACACTACACTGTTTGTACATTTAAAGATACACTACACTGTTTGTACATTTAAAGATACACTACACTGTTTGTACATTTAAAGATACACTACACTGTCTGTACCTTTAAAGATACACTACACTGTTTGTACATTTAAATATACACTACACCGTTTGTACATTTAAAGATACACTACACTGTTTGTACATTTAAAGATACACTACACTGTTTGTACATTTAAATATACACTACACTGTACATTTAAATATACACTACACTGTCTCTAGCTTTAAAGATACACTACGCTGTTTGTAGCTTTAAAGACACACTACACTGTCTGTACCTTTAAAGATACACTACACTGTTTGTACCTTTAAAGATACACTACACTGTTTGTAGCTTTAAAGACACACTACACTGTCTGTACCTTTAAAGATACACTACACTGTTTGTACCTTTAAAGACACACTACACTGTTTGTAGCTTTAAAGATACACTACACTGTTTGTAGCTTTAAAGACACACTACACTGTCTGTACCTTTAAAGATACATTACACTGTTTGTAGCTGATGTTCCTACACCATACCTTTTTTCCCCAGACAATTTGAGCTTAGGGTAATGGGAAAAATGTAGTGTTAGTATTAGGATTAGAATTGGTGCAGGGTTAAGGCTGGTTTTTCATGCTCAGTAGCCCTCAGAAACTCACAAGAACTCCCACAAATGAAGTTAGTACACACTGTACATTGCTTGTTTCTTTTTTTTATTAAGAATTAAACAGTGCTTCGGTATTTTCTTACAGTGTGTTCTTAAACACTCATGAGTTTGGCCTGAAACCCTGCTGCAGAGATTAATACATGGGATCCGTATTATTCCCAAAGCTCCCTACTGCGTTTCCCTGGAAGGTTTTGTTTTCCAAATCATTGAGAGAGGCTCATGTTGGAAGCTGGTAGCTGACAATCTTCTTCCATCTCTTTCCCCCCAACCCCCTCGTCACCCTTTTTAATAGCTTAGAAAAAAACCACACAGGGGCCTGTTTATCTCCACCTCCGGGACGTTTCCAGCACAATGGATGGACAGGGACATTTCTTCAGGAGAATGGAGAACAATAGGTGCATCATTAGAGAGATAACACATGCAAAAGTGCTCTGCGTTTATCTGCTGTGAGCATTATGATGGCAACGGATGGAGGAGGGGATCACAAAGGTTTTTTAAGCATTTTCAGCCTCTTTTCTCTCTCTGAAACAAATCCACATGCCTCCGTTTCAAAGCAAGAACCGGCCACAGAACTGTCCCCAAACCTCTGACCTCTGAAAAAGAGAGGGAGTGGAGACTAAAGGAAACGAAAGAGCCAGACGCCCCTAGTGTCTGAAGTCATCTTCACTGAGAGATAATGGGTTTTTCTGTCGGTCGACCGCAGCTGTTCTGAGGCTGAAGTGGACGGTGGTTCTGGTTCATATTCGTGCACAAGGTGGCAGTGTATCTCCTCGGTAGGCTCCAGGAAAAAGAGGCTCCACATGATGCCTCTGAAGTGAAGAAGGTGAAAAGAGAGGTCTGTGTTCTGCTGTTAATGTCTCGGCTTCAAAAAAAAACAAAAAAAAAAACATTGGTTTGGAAGATTCTGGACAAAATAAGTAGATGACACAGGTTTGTACCATTTAAAGAGCTAGTAATGTGTGTTTATTTAATGCGTTTAAAGGGGACAATTACACAAATCTCTCGTTCAGTGCATGTGCACATTAATATGGGGAGCCCACCAACCCACACACTGTGAAACAAGACCACCCAGTAAGTTTTCTGTGCGCTGCTGAAGTCAGGAAACACGGGATAAAACGAGCCGTTCTGACTCTACTCCACTTCTGACGTCAAGTGCAGAGACTTTAGAATGGCCCCGCCCCCTCGTCTGAGTCTGTCCAATCACAGCGGTGGACCCGTGTTTATGTGAGAGCGCAAAGACGAGGTTAAATGCAGCAAAACAGACACAAGGAGCGCGGAGAAATAAGAGCACTGAGTAAAACAAAGAACGGAGAAGAAAGAGAACAGAGCGAAAACGGGTAAAAACCAGAGCTTCTGCTCCTTCATTTAGAAATTCACAAAAATAAAAGGACTAAGGCGGGGCCAGGGCGGGGCCAGGGCGGGGTCAGGGTGGAGACAAGAAGAAAACAAACGAGGAAACGAGGGAGACGACAGACAGCAGGGAAGTATGAGACGGGGCCGAAGAGTCACACGTAATAACTTTATTGGTAAATGATCATTAAAATCTCAATATTTCTGACAGAAATGTTATTTTAGAAATGCTATTTTAATCATTTATCATTTAAAAATACAAGTTTGTCAGCATTTTATGTGAAATATGAGTGAATATATATCCGTATCACCTCTGTCGGAATATGATCCCATTGGGAAGACGCTCCGTCCGGACACAGGCTCAGACTGAAATGTGTCCGAGTTTTAATGGCTGTGTTCATAAGTAAATGGCCGTCTTGTTTTCTGTCTGAGTGCTGATGGTGTGTGTGTGACTTTCCCTGATGTGGCCCAGGGGTGTGTAAGACAATACACCCACAATACACTCCCAGTACACACACACACACACACACACACACACAGGGAAGTGAAAGTTAATGGTCCCCTGCTGGAGCTGTGGCGGTTGAGTGTGGGTGATTCACACATTTCATGCAGTAATTCTGCATCTCTCTTTCTCTCTGTGTGTGTGTGTGTCTTTGTGTGTGTGTGTGTCTTTGTGTGTGTGTGTGTGTGTGTGTGTGTGTGTGTGTGCGTGTCTTTGAGTGTGTGTGTGTCTTTGAGTGTGTGTGTCTTTGTGTGTGTGTGTGTGTGTGTGTGTCTTTGAGTGTGTGTGTGTCTTTGAGTGTGTGTGTCTTTGTGTGTGTGTGTGTGTGTCTTTGAGTGTGTGTGTGTGTGTGTGTGTGTGTGTCTTTGAGTGTGTGTGTGTGTGTCTTTGAGTGTATGTGTGTGTGTGTCTCTGTGTGTGTGTGTCTTTGAAAGTGTGTGTGTGTTTGAGTGTGTGTGTTTGAGTGTGTGTGTGTTTGTGCTTGAGTGTGTGTGTGTGTGTGTGTGTGTCTTTGAGTGTGTGTGTGTGTGTGTGTGTGTGCGCGTGTGTGTGTGTGTGTGTCTTTGAGAGTGTGTGTGTGTTTGAGTGTGTGTGTGTTTGTGTTTGAGTGTGTGTGTGTGTGTTTGTGTGTGCGCGTGTGTGTGTTTGTGTGTGTGTGTGCGCGTGTGTGTGTGTGTCTTTGAGTGTGTGTGTGTGTGTGTGTGTGCTGAAGTTATATAGTCACTCCAATCCCCTGACTTTGCCTTTTCCTAAAACGTAAGGTTGGAAAAACACTTTTAAATGAAATCCGCGGCTGTTCTCCGGTGAACGGTGCATTAATGGCTGCAAAAGATGGCACTGGGCCGTGTTCCAAAAAGCAAGTCCGGGTCTGTTCCAGTTCACACTCTGCAGCTCAGCATGCAATAGATCAGATAAATAATCACAGCTTTATCTGTCTGTCTTCATTGATTTCCAAAGCTATAAACAAATAGTAAATATTCATGTTGGTGTGAATAATTAAAGTCATTTTTAAAAAGACATATTTTGACCATGAATAAAATATCCCAAGCCCTGTGTTCCTGACCACATTCATCAGCCCAAATATTATCATGACCTTATCAGCTCCCATCTCATACTTTATTACCCCCCTTCCCCCCTGTTCTTCCGCACTCAGGACCCCCACAGAGCAGGTGTGATGTGGTGGTGGATCATTCTCAGCGCTGCAGTGACACTGACGTGGTGGTGGTGTGTTAGTGTGTGTTGTGCTGGTGTAGAGTGGATCAGACACAGCAGTGCTGCTGGAGTTTTTAAACCCTGTGTCCACTCTCTGTCCACTCTGTGAGACACTCCTCCCTCGTTGGTCCACCTTGTAGATGTAGAGTCAGAGACAGTAGCTCATCTGTCGCTGCACAGTGTGTGTCGCTCGTCCTCTAGTCCTTCATCAGTGACACAGGACGCTGTCGGCTGGATGTTTTTGGTCAGTGGACTGTTCTCAGTCCAGACACTGAGGGGTTTAAAAACTCCAGCAGCACTGCTGTGTCTGATCCACTCTACACCAGCACAACACACACTAACACACCACCACCACGTCAGTGTCACTGCAGCGCTGAGAATGATCCACCACCACATCACACCTGCTCTGTGGGGGTCCTGAGTGCTAAGGAACAGAGTGAACTGGGGATAAGAAAGTATGCAGAGCAACAGGTGGACTACAGTCATGTAATTGTAAAACTACAAAGTGCTCCTGTGTGGTCAGTGGAGCTGAGAGAATGCACCGTGAGTCTTAAATGTCCTCAGGGATGGAATCCAGGGTCAGATCGGGGCACTGAGCTATTATTCAGTGTTTAATGGTGGTCTTGTTATAGTGGAACGGTCATTCTTCTGCTCTGTGCTTTAGACAGACTTCAGCTTGGAAAAGTGTGTGTGTGTGAGGGAGGTGTGTGTGCAGAGCAGCCGGTTACAGATAAAAGATCAGTGATATTGACCTGGCCGTGTCGATCCCTGTGAAGAACCACCTCACTGCTCAAGTGCTGAGGATCCAATACACGTCAAGTGCTCTGAGCCATAGAACAATGTGGGGGTCTCTGGGTGAATACAGACCTCTTTAAAGGAGCAATCAGTCATTTTATCACAGTCACGCTGCAGCTGTTATACTGACACCTGGTGGCCTGGATGTGTCCGTAACTCTGAATTAAACATGGCCATCCTCATAAAGGAGACCCGCTCTCTGGATGTCACACCTTGACACTTTCTGGTTTGTTTTCCTCTTCCATGTGGCTGTCTGTTTGTTGTCATTCCTAGCTCCGCCCTCATTTCACTCTTACCTCTGCCTCTTTTGTCATCGTTTCCCTTGTTATCCGTGTCAGGTGTGTCTAGTTAGTTCATGTATTTAAGCCCTCTTCCCTCACTTCCTGGTATCGGTCATTTTGAGTTTGTTCATTTGTTTCATTGTATAGTGTTTCTCGTTTCTGATTCCTCGTTCCCCGTTCGTTCTCTTACACCTTTTCGTGACCCCCTACTTCGTTTGTGTTTTGAAATGTTTGATCATCTAGCTTGCCCTGTTTCCTGTTCGTTAATGTTATCTCGTGTTTCTCGTTAAGTTCGTTTGTCGTGTTTTCGCTTAAATAAATCATCTGTGTTGTAGCGAGTGTGTCCGCTTCCCGTGATCTTCTCCTCACACCACCCTGACAGAATGACCGATCCAAAGATGGACACAGCTAACACGGACTACCCCTTTAGGAGAGGTGTAATTCGCCGGACTCCTTTCCCCAGAGATCCCGTGGAGGAGGCGTTAAGGGCGGCTTCGGAGTGGAGTCAACGGCTGCAGCTCATCTCCGATGCGGTTCATTTCCCACAAACAGAAGACTCGATTCATGAATCGAGTGATTCCTCCAGCGGGAATCGACGGAGCCGGAGGAGAAAGCAGGCTCTAAACCCAGCTCCAGATAATTACCCCCTCAGGTCCGGGGAGATTTTTGGGGGGGCGTTATATACAAGGGCTGTTAGCCTCAGATCACAGGACATGGGAAATGAGGCTAACAGGGGCGCATCTCCGGAGGATCTAAGTTTAAAGTCCCTCGAGAGTGCGCCCAAACCCGTTAAATCCAAAACGCGTGCTCGGCGAGCAGCACGAGCACCTGCATTGCTGGGCGTGTCAACTCCGGTTCCTGTAAGAGCGGCACTTCCGGTAGCGCCTCTCTCCGTGCCCGCGGCACCTTCGGCCGCACCTGTCTCCCTGAGCGCGGTGCCTACGGCCGCGCCTGTCTCCATGAGAGCAATGCCTACGGCCGCGCCTGTCTCCATGAGCGCGGTGCCTCCGGCCGCGCCTCTCTCCATGGACGACGTCGCAGATTCTTCTGCCTCCGTGGACGTCGTCGATAGGACACCAGTTCCCAAGCACCGCTCTGCGTCCACTCCTGACATTCAGGAGAAGCTTACAGGCCTCATGGCACGCCTGGAGCTCTCCTTGAAGGCGGCGCGCGCCTCTCCTGTCTTCATGAGAGCGACGCCCGCCTCCTCTGTTTCCGTGGACGACGTCGCAGATTCCTCTGCCTCCATGGACGTCGTCGCACATCCTCCTGACTCCATGGATGAGGTCGTCGCAGTTCCGTCTGCCTCGGTGGATGACGTCGTCGCAGTTCCGCCTGCCTCCGTGGATGACGTCGTCGCAGTTCCGCCTGCCTCCGTGGATGACGTCGTCGCAGTTCCGCCTGCCTCCGTGGATGACGTCGTCGCAGTTCCGCCTGCCTCCGTGGATGACGTCGTCGCAGTTCCGCCTGCCTCCGTGGACGTCGTCGCAGTTCCGCCTGCCTCCGTGGACGTCGTCGCAGTTCCGTCTGCCTCCGTGGACGTCACTGCAGGTTCCCCTGTCTCCTTGGACGTCGTCGCAGGGTCTCCAGTCTCCGTGAGTACGGCTCCCCCAGCCGCTCCTATATCTGTGACTTTGGCTTCGGCCGTTTCGGCTCCTGAGACTGTGGTCACGGCCGTTTCGGCTCCTGAGACTGTGGCTACGGCCGTTTCTGCCCCTGAGACTGTGGCTACGGCCGTTTCTGCCCCTGAGACTGTGGCTCCGGCCATTTCTGCCCCTGAGACTGTGGCTCCGGCCGTTTCTAAGCCAGTGACTGTGGCTCCGGCCCCAAGGACTTCGAGGCCAATCCCCAGAACTGTACCCAGGCTGGCACCTTGGACAGTCCCACAGACACATGCCAGTCCTGGGTACCACCCAGTTGTTTTTGTTCTTGTTTCTGTTCCTGTTCTGGTTCCTGTCTCTGTCCTTGTCCCTGTGCCTTTGTCTGTTTTAGTTTCTGTTCCGGTCCCTGTCACCGTGTTCGTCTCAGTTCCTGTTAATGTCATGGTACCTGTTCCCTTGCCTCATGTCCAGTTCCCAGTTAAACCCTTTGTCCCGTCTCATGTCAAAGTCCCTGTTAGTCCTCTTCAATCCTCTGTCCAGTCACGTGTATCTGCTCCTGTTTTGTCTCAGTCCCCGTTCAGTGTTCAGCCCAAGGTCCAGTCATGTGTGTTTTCTCCTGCCTTATCTCCGTCTCTTCTCTCTAGTTCTGTCAAGTGTCCGTTTAAGTCTAGTCCCTTGTTCCCATCTCCATTTCCTATCTTGTCTTGAATCTTTTGGTTTCCTGTTTTTGGTTCTTCTGGCCCCCTCCTGCGCCAGCTCCTGGAGAGTCTCGTTTTTCACGCTCCGGGAGTTGCGTGTCTTGGGGGGGGCGTCTGTCACACCTTGACACTTTCTGGTTTGTTTTCCTCTTCCATGTGGCTGTCTGTTTGTTGTCATTCCTAGCTCCGCCCTCGTTTCACTCTTACCTCTGCCTCTTTTGTCATCGTTTTCCTTGTTATCCGTGTCAGGTGTGTCTAGTTAGTTCATGTATTTAAGCCCTCTTCCCTCACTTCCTGGTATCGGTCATTTTGAGTTTGTTCATTTGTTTCATTGTATAGTGTTTCTCGTTTCTGATTCCCCGTTCCCCGTTCGTTCTCTTACACCTTTTCGTGACCCCCTACTTCGTTTGTATTTTGAAATGTTTGATCATCTAGCTTGCCCTGTTTCCTGTTCGTTAATGTTATCTCGTGTTTCTCGTTAAGTTCGTTTGTCGTGTTTTCGCTTAAATAAATCATCTGTGTTGTAGCGAGTGTGTCCGCTTCCCGTGATCTTCTCCTCACACCACCCTGACACTGGAGCTTAATCTGGTTCACTACAAATCTGACTCATGTGACCTACACTATATAGAAAGCAAAAATATTAATAAAATACAATAAAATACAATAAAACACGCCATTTACTCAGTGTGTTTGTCTAAGTTTTAAAGGAACAATAAGAAAGGAACTGCCATTGAATAGCACTGATTATTTGTTATAATATTAATCATTACCATAAATTATAGTCAAATTACAAACATGACTTTTATTCATTCATTCATTCATTTTCTGTAACCCTTATCCAGTTCAGGGTCGCGGTGCGTCCAGAGCCTACCTGGAATCATTGGGCGCAAGGCGGGAATACACCTTGGAGGGGGCGCCAGTCCTTCACAGGGCAACACAGACACACATACAGGTGGAGTCACCAATACACCTACCAACATGTGTTTTTGGAGCGTGGGAGGAAACCGGAGCACCCGGAAGAAACCCACGCGTACACAGGGAGAACACACCCCACTCCTCACAGACAGTCACCCGGAGGAAACCCACGCAGACACAGGGAGAACACACCGCACTCCTCACAGACAGTCACCCGGAGGAAACCCACACAGACACAGAGAGAACACACCACACTCCTCACAGACAGTCACCCGGAGGAAACCCACGCAGACACATTGAGAACACACCACACTCCTCACAGACAGTCACCCGGAGGAAACTCACGCAGACACAGGGAGAACACACCACACTCCTCACAGACAGTCACCCGGAGGAAACCCAGGCAGACACAGGGAGAACACACTGCACTCCTCACAGACAGTCACCCAGAGGAAACCCAACCAGACACAGAGAGAACACACCACACTCCTCAAAGACAGTCACCCGGAGGAAACCCACGCAGACACAGAGAGAACACACCGCACTCCTCACAGACAGTCACCTGGAGGAAACCCACACAGACACAGGGAGAACACACCACTCTCCTCACAGACAGTCACCCGGAGGAAACCCACGCAAACACAGGGAGAACACACCACACTCCTCACAGACAGTCACCCGGAGGAAACCCACGTAGACACAGGGAGAACACACCGCACTCCTCACAGACAGTCACCCGGAGGAAACCCACGCAGACACAGGGAGAACACACCGCACTCCTCACAGACAGTCACCCGGAGGAAACCCACGCAGACACAGAGAGAACACACCACACTCCTCACAGACAGTCACCCGGAGGAAACCCACGCAGACACAGAGAGAACACACCACACTCCTCACAGACAGTCACCCGGAGGAAACCCAGGCAGACACAGGGAGAACACACTGCACTCCTCACAGACAGTCACCCAGAGGAAACCCAACCAGACACAGAGAGAACACACCACACTCCTCACAGACAGTCACCCGGAGGAAACCCACGCAGACACAGAGAGAACACACCGCACTCCTCACAGACAGTCACCTGGAGGAAACCCACACAGACACAGGGAGAACACACCACACTCCTCACAGACAGTCACCCGGAGGAAACCCACGCAAACACATTGAGAACACACCACACTCCTCACAGACAGTCACCCGGAGGAAACCCACGTAGACACAGGGAGAACACACCGCACTCCTCACAGACAGTCACCCGGAGGAAACCCACGCAGACACAGGGAGAACACACCGCACTCCTCACAGACAGTCACCCGGAGGAAACCCACGCAGACACAGGGAGAACACACCACACTCCTCACAGACAGTCACCCGGAGGAAACCCACGCAGACACAGGGAGAACACACCACACTCCTCACAGACAGTCACCCGGAGGAAACCCACGCAGACACAGGGAGAACACACCTGTGTATGGTTTATCTGTGAACAGAAACAGGGGAATAGGGGAAGCAACGGGCCTTCACACCAGCCCCATGTGCCGTCGGAGTCCAGTGTTTAATATTAATACCTGCATTTATGACACGCCCTTATTCAAAGTGTTACTCCAATCTCTATCAGTTTCAGGGAATGACTCCCTGTGTGCTGCCCAGGTGCATCACTGCCGTGAGACTGAATGTAGGTCAGTGTAACAAAGTCAAAAAGTCTTTTAAAGCTCTCCAAGCTTTTACTTTTCATTTGCATTTGGAGCTAAACATCTTTCAGCCGCCGACGCCTTCGCCCAGCCTTTCTTCTCCATGCTAATGTTGCATAAGTAGGTTTTAGTCTCCTGTAGACGAGGCATTTTTATTTAGATGCTCTTAAAGCAGAGCTTTGAGCTTTGAGTCTTTGCCTGTGCCTGTGTGTGTGTGTGTGTGTGTGTGTGTGTGCTTATGTGATTCATTTGTTGCTTGTGCAATTGTGATATAATGAGGCAATGGATATACATTAGGCGTTGGAAAGAAAAAGGCATTCTCTCCAGAGAGATGAAGAGAGAGAGAGAGAGAGAGAGAGAGAGAGAGAGAGAGCATTAAAGAGAAATGAAGGCAGAAAATGATCATTTAGCGAGAGAAATATCCAAAGACTGAGGGAGAAGAGAGAGAGAATAAAGAAGAGAGAAGGAGTCTGAAAGAGGGAGAGCGAGAGAGAGAGAGAGAGAGAGAGAGAGAGAGGATCTAATGAGTGCCTCTTGGAAAGTGCCCAGTTTCACACAGGCTTTAAACCGAGCTGGATCCGAGTACAAAAACATTCTGATTAATCCTGCGCTTTATTGCCTTTTCTCCCAGCAGCTAATAAAGCTTTATGAGCTGGAGGTGTGCTGCTCCTGTGTCTGGAGAATTACTCCTCAGTGATGTACAGAAAGTGATGGAAAACACCAGAAATAAGATGACATCTTCACACCTTGAATCTGGACAGTAGTTGAACCTCTCAGCAGCAGATCACTGTAAGAACACTACCCTGGTACTACCCCAGCTCTCTGGGCACCAGGGCTGTTCCTAGACTTCATGCTGTAGAGGATGAAGACAGAAGTCACTGCTCACTGTTTCTGGAGACAGCACTGCCTTTGGGGCAGAGGAAGCACTAGTGGTTATCAGTCAGAAGGTGGGGATGAATGTGATTGGTTAGTACGCAT